>NC_051163.1:109258479-109388535 GCF_013339745.2 Dermacentor silvarum
TTCCCCGCATAGACGATTCACTTGACAGGCTTCGAAACGCTCGTTATTTCTCTTCAATGGACTTAAAAAGCGGGTATTCGCAAATTGAAGTAGACCCGAGAGACCATGAGAAAACCGCTTTTGTCACGCCAGATGGACTATACGAATTTAAGGTCTTGCCTTTCGGCTTGTGCTCTGCACCTGCTACTTTTCAACGACTTATGGATACCGTGCTTTCGGGGATGAAGTGGAAAACCTGCTTAGTCTATCTCGACGACGTCATAGTGTTTTCCGCAACGTTTAAGGAGCACCTCGAACGGCTTGACGCAGTTCTGCAGTCTATACGGTCCGCCGGCCTCACCTTAAAGCCTGAGAAATGCCACTTTTGCTTTGAGGAACCAGAGTTCCTTGGCCATGTCGTCAGCCACGCGGGAGTCCGCCCGGATCCTAAAAAAATTGCCGCTGTCGCACAGTTCCCTGTTCCTTCAGATAAAAAGGCTGTCAGCCGCTTTCTCGGCCTTTGTGCATATTATCGGCGGTTTATTGCAGACTTTGCTCGCATTGCGTCGCCGTTAACTGGCCTCACGAGAGATGACGTTGCGTTTATATGGGGCGACGAACAGCAAGCTGCATTTCATGATTTGCGGAACCGGTTACAAACGCCCCCTGTGCTTGCCCACTTTGACGAGACAGCTCCGACAATGCTTCACGCAGATGCCAGCAATGTTGGTCTCGGAGCTGTGCTTGTGCAGTGCCAGGAGGGCACAGAAAGAGTGATCGCTTATGCAAGCAGAACGTTCTCACGCGAAGAAGCAAATTACTCTACAAGTGAGAAAGAGTGTCTCGCTGTGGTATGGGTGGTTACAAAATTTCGCCCTTATTTGTACGGTCGCCACTTCAAGGTTATCAGCGACCATCATTCGCTTTGCTGGCTCACAAATCTGAAAGATTCTTCTGGGTGATTAGCACGTTGGAGCCTGAGACTGCAACAGTTTGATATCACGGTCCTGCACAAGTCGGGGAAACGGCATACCGACGCTGACTGCCTGTCACGGTCACCCATTGAGTCAGCTCCTTCGACGGACGAAGAGGAAACAGCATTCCTTGGTCTTCTCGACACGTCTACCATTGCACAACAACAACGTGACGACCCTGAGTTGCTTGACCTGATTAATTTCTTGGACAGACGAGCCCAGACAGCACCTAAAACTTTCGCAAGAAGGTTATCATCGTTTTGCTTAAGGAACAAAGCCCTATACAAAATGAACTTCTCATCGAGCGGATCAAGCCATTTGCTCGTCGTTCCTACTGCTCTTCGTAGTGAAGTACTGGAAGCATGCCACAACGAGGTCACTTCTGGGCATCTAGGATATACGCGGACACTGAATAGAGTGCGACAAAGATATTATTGGCCAGAACTACCCGTTGCCGTGAAACATCACGTTCGGACCTGCCTATACTGTCAGCGGCGCATGTCACCTCCAACGAAACCAGCCGGTTTGCTACAACCCATTCAAGTACCGCAAACGCCATTTCACCAGATCGGAATGGACCTCTTGGGTCCGCTTCCTACCTCTACTAGTGGTAACCGCTGGGTTATTGTAGCAACTGACTATCTTACTCGCTACGCCGAAACAAAAGCTATCCAGAGAGGCACAGCAGCAGAGGTGGCTTGATTTTTCATAGAGAATGTTGTGCTGAGACATGGCGCAACAACCATCGTCATAACAGACCGAGGCACCGCATTCACAGCCGCGCTTTTAGATAACGTCCTGATGCTCAGTGGCACAAGTCACCGAAAGACAACAGCCTACCATCCACAAACAAACGGACTAACAGAGCGCCTGAACAAAACACTCGAAGACATGCTTTCTATGTACGTGAATATAGAGCACAACGATTTGGACGAGATTCTGCCTTATATCACGTTTGCTTATAACACGGCTAAACAAGGAACTACACGGATGACTCCATTCAGTCTTGTCCACGGACGTGAAGTAAGGACGATGCTCGATGCCATGATACCACATGCACCTGACGACATTGACACGGATGCCGATGCGTTTAAGCAACGTGCAGAAGAAGGCAGGCAGCTCGCACGTGTGCGAATACACCAGCAGCAAGCATACGATGCAGGCGGCTATAATGCCCATCATAGGCCTGTAACTTACGAAACCGGTGACAGAGTATGGGTCTGATGCCTATACGAAAACGGGGACTATCCGAGAAGCTGCTGAGGCGATATTTCCGACCTTATAAAGTGCTGCGTCGGCTAAGTGACGTCACATACCAGGTCGTTTCAGATAGCCCTTACTGCACAAGGCGCCGCCAACACCGTTCTGAACTTGTGCACGTAGTGCCCATGAAGCCCTACGTCATCGAGTGACCGTACGAGCGACTTTCATTTTCACCAAGCGAACTTTATTGTCTAGCATCGGGGCGATGCTCTTTTAGAGAGAGAGCAAATGACGCGTACTCTATCTAGACGTTTCAACGACGTTATGTGCATTAACTGACTCTGAGTAGTAGGACAGGCTAATTCGAAGACGAAGAAGATGTATTTGTGCTGGTGATTCTCAAGCTGTTCCGCCGTCTTGTTCAACGTTTTGCCTCTTGTTCGCGTTGACTCGTGACAATATCCATATGTACGTTGCTAAAATGTGCATGGGCGGGACTTCAAATGGTGGTTTCCGTGCCCACGCTTTCCACCCCAGCCTGTCTACCACAACTTTGTGCAAACGTTGTAAGGCCCTTCTCTGTACAGAACAAATACCAATTAAAAAGAAATTACTAGCTACCGAATTGACTAGGCTATTCGTTTGTAAAAGTACTTGGTGATTGCACAACCGCCTTCATTGATAGTGCGCTCGTCTCCTGGTCGCCATCTTGGGGTACGAGCAAGTCTAGAAACTCCGTGAACAAAGAAAGCGGGACACCACGACAGCACAAAAGCCGCGTCTTGCGCCCAGAGGCAAATCGATAACAGTCATAATGTGGTGGATAACAGTCCTGCTGAAAAGCAAAGCAATGTGCACATGATAATTTGGTGCACTGACGTCATCATGGCTGTCATGTGTTGAGGTACTCTCACGGTGAGATGCTGCGACCGCGACGTCACGTGAAGACTATCTATGTATACGAACTGCTTTGCGAATGAAATTCATCTGTGCTTTTCTCCGCTAGTCCCATTGCTCGCCCCGGCAACCACAGCACATCACGTGACCAACAATCAACAATGCAACAGTCGGCCCGCGGGCCGAGCGGGCTACGTGGTCCGAGCTTCGGGGCCCACGCATGCGCAGTCGGGACGGCTCTGCATGCCTGGGGCGGCTGCGCAAACGCAACATCCAGTGCCCGTCACCCCTTCTGGGACGGTCCAACCATAGCAGAGCAGCGCAGGTCTGCGCTGGATGGCCTGACCATCAACTCCTATGAGGAATGAATCAGTGCCAGAGGCAACGAGGCCACGAAATTGGCGCTGGCGCTCCTGCGGTACGCCGACATGATCGAGGTTCTCCCTGACAAATAGGAATATTCTTGATGATGATGACAATGATGATGAGGATGATGATTTATTGGCATTCCCTCCGAAACGAGGCGGAGACAAATAATACCATAGCCTGCTTGACCTAATCAAGTAATCTCAAGGTATTAATCAATCTAATATTTCGTCCATGTCGTCCTTCCTTCGGTCTTCCTTAAAACCTGCGTATTTACCTTGTATATTTACCTATGCCTGTAAAGGATCCGGCTTCATAAATGTCTTCCCTGCTTTTTTTTTTCGCCAATACTCTAAACGTTCCTTCCTTATATCTTGCTGCCGGGAACCCAGTACCAGCCTTTTTCTCCCATTCCTTTCTCCATAGTTGGCCCACGAGTCATGCTTTCCGAAATAAAATCCATCATTCATTCATTCAATCATTCATTCATCCTTTCATTCATTCATTTTTTCATTCCCTTTGTAAAAGCAACACTAAAGAGAAAACCGAAGTGCAGCTGTATTAGTAAACCTCACTTCCACAACAGCAAAAAAGCCTCTCTTAACATGAGAAGTTTCTTGGTAAGCGAAAAAAGGCGAAAAACGTAAGACTGGCGACGACGCCGGCTTGAAATTGCCGCAGAAACTTGGCGAGACGTAAGGGCTTTCGACGGCTTCTGCTCGAGCCCAGTTAAATTTAATTGTATTAGCATTCATAGTGTGCTTCACGCAGTTTCCAAGGGCTATGCATGTCTATCTATCTACGTTTGTATCTATGATTGTATCTAACCGTTTTTCCGCCTACCTCGGTCACAAGGTAGTTCATGGTCGGATGTGTAGCATATCGGGCTGATGTGCTGAGGTAACAGGGCTCGAAACCAGCCATAGGACCAACATGGGTCAGTGAGTTTGTGTGAGAGCGACCTTTATACAATGCATGCCCGTCAACGCCTCCTAATCACCCTATCCGCTTACGCAGCTTGTAACGCATCTTGCAATCCTATTGACATTCGTAATTGTGAGAAAGCCTCTGCCCGCAAATTCTTTGGACAACCATCCGTGGGTGGAATTGGTTATCAGGACTACCAGTTACCACTGACTATGGCGCTGTGATGCTGACCTCGATGTTGGGGCAATTGCGCCACAAATGGACATGCCCGGTGCATTTTGGCGCAGCCTCCTAATGCGTCGGGTTGGTGTCCTTGAGGAAATTTTGTGATGTGAATTGGAGTCCATTTAGCATCGGATAAATTTGTTGTTTAAACATAAATTGTGATAAATTGTTTAAACATGCGCTAACCATTCGACCACTGACTACCCAGTGAGCAGGGTAGGTGGGAAGATGGTTAGATAGAAAGAAACTGTAATGATGAACAAGAGCGCACGGACAAGGCCAGCCGAATCGCATATTCGATGCCTGCAGTGCAGCCTCTGAGCCAGCCGGAACGCCAGTGCTTGGCGCGATTGTGAGCCGCTCGGATTTCCAGCTTTTCCTGCTCTGCGTCGCTTTAGTACAAAACAAACGAGCATACACACATAGGACCTGTAAAATGCGTGAAGGGCCCTAAGAATCCTAATGCATTAAAAGAAAAGGGCGCAGTCCTTCATTTGCTGAAGCACCACAACAGATTGCGTTTGGTCCGTTTGGATACAAACATCGCCTGTGTATCGCTGGCGGGGCTTGGGAGAACCAGCTAGCCAAATTACGTTGTTATTGCGTTCGACGTTGCAGCTCGAGCAGCAAGCCGTGAATTTGAACGCGTTTTTTTCTCGACAGAGACTTTGTCGTTTGCGCGGCACTGTACCCTTAACACCTATTCCCACCCCAAGTCTCTCCTACCCAAATGCCACGCACGTTGTTCTGCCGAGATTCGACTCTGCAGCCGCAATCAAAGTGACGCCGTGTCGAACAGGCTCCACTGTACCGATGAGGTCCAGGCCTAGTTCGCCGTGCGGCTAATTACGCTCTCCACACAGAGACGCGAAGTACAGCTGCACGTAATCACGGTTTCACCGGTAGTGGGTTCACAATATACACCGCAGGGTGTTCGAACCCGCCACCTCCCAGCTTCGAAGGAACAAGCGTTCATCGCATGTTGTCACGAAGCTGGTGATCACTTTTCACTTTGCGGATATATATGTGTCTGTCGATGGTTGGTGTCATTCTTAGAGTGGAACATTCTCACTGGCACATGCATATTTACCCCAGTTGGTGTCAAAGACGTTCATTGAATTGCGGCACACGCACATACTGGCACTTGCCCAGTGGCTGGCATCCAAGAGGTGCATTGGAGATCAGCACAGACTGAATGGAGCATAGCCAGTGATCCAAGTGGACGTCAAAGGGTTTCTTCCAATAGCGCTGTCTACCCAGTCCCGCATCTTACAGTGACCCATATCGGTGTGGAAGAGGTTCGTCGAAGAGCTCTCATCAGAATTTTCCATGCTAACGCAAGCTTTAACTTTTATAACTGTAAGCGAAGAACAAACAGTAGTTATGCAATGCATCACACGGCATCGATAACATGCCGGCCGCAGCAATGTTATCCAAGGACGTGCCAACCGGGCAGGTACTTGGTTAACCTCCCTACCTTTCCCTTCTCGTTTCTCTCTCTCTCTTGAAATAAATAGTGGAGAGAGTACTAATTTGAAATCTCTATTATCTCGCGCGTCTGAACCTGCTCCTTATCGAAGATCGCACAGCCTCCACAAACTCTACGTGGAAAGATATGTATAGAGAAAGAGAAACGAGAGAAATGTGGTAACAGAAAGTCCGCTTCGCTAACTACACTGAAGGACAGAGCAGAGCAGAGTGAGTGAGTGAGTGAGTGAGTGAGTGAGTGAGTGAGTGAGTGAGTGAGTGAGTGAGTGAGTGAGTGAGTGAGTGAGTGAGTGAGTGAGTGAGTGAGTGAGTGAGTGAGCGATCACTCTTCACTGACAGACACGCCGCCCCGTTAGCAGCAATCTCAGTAGTGTAACCACAATTAACGTGACAACCCAGAGCGCCGGTGCAAGGCAGGTAACACAGGCGCTGCCCTTCCACCGCCAACCGACCGCAGGGCGTTCGCCCTCCCGTTAATCTATACGGTGCAGTCAGGTGACGTCACATATGTCATATTGTTGTCCTATTCTCAATTTTATATTTTAAGCAGTATAGTATCGGCTTTGTACATTTCCTAATCCCAAACCAAAATTTCAGTCATTCGAGTCATCGCTTAAGCGCACACTCATTGATGCTGTTCTTTTTTGTTGAAATAAGTAGCTCAAAGCACATGAACAAGTTTGTCGTTAGCTCTCGCCTCCGAGCATTAAGTAAAATAAAAGAAAAATGGAAGGTGGTTGAACCTCTAGTTGAAGTATTCCTGGACGAATGTGTTCTCGAATTACCACTAGAATGACCTGTCGTCTATAATTTCTCTAGAATGGCCTCTAGAATGACTTCTATGGCAATTTGAGGGTAATATAGATTCGGAGTCACTGCGCATGGCACTGTATCGCAACATCCACCTCGCGTGAGGGAAGCAAGAGAAGCGTCGGACTGCTTCAATTTTTTTGGCTGCGCAACCTTCGGGATCTGCCCACATTTTGCAACCTTCGGGATCTGCCCACAGGTCGCGCGACCATTTGCGACTCGCGACCAAAAAGCGACCTAAGGCGACTGATGTTCACACTGACAAATGCTACCGATGAGTCGCTAAACCTAAATGTCACACGATATGCCGTTCACGTCTGCTTGAATGAATAAAGCCTTTATTTTAAGGAAGAGGACGGCTCTAGGCACGTCTGCTTGAAATGTCATCACCGCGCAAAATAAGCGTCAGCGTATACGGACGTCCTGTTCCTTCGCATCTGATTGGTTCAGCTGTTCTGCGACTGCGGTCGCGCGACTGAAAAATCTATCAGTGAGCGACTGGCCCAAAATGGCCGCTTTTGAAGAAAAGCGACCATTTGCGACCATTTTCGACTGGTCGCTTTGCGACAAACTTGGTCGCGCGACCACTGTCAGTCGCCGGTGTGAATGAGCCTTACGTGATTTGAATGCGGAAGCATCATAACTTCTCTAATTAACTGGTTACCTCCGTGACACGTGACGCCGTACGTTGTCACATCTCCTTCACAACTCTACCTGTGTCCACCTTAATCCTCCTTGCTCTGATTTGTACGAACCTTAATCCACCTTTATCCCCTAGCTCTAATTTGTACCAACCTTAATCCAGCTTAATTCAGCGCGCCCTAATTTGTACCCACTTCACTCCACATTAATCCACATAAATCCACTTTAATTCACCTTAATTAACTTTACTCCGCCCTAAGTCACCATATCCCAACTTGCTGTAAGTGTAATTCTGTACTACCACGGACGTCATACAAGACGCTGATGATATCGCTGGTGATGATGATCTTTGGTACCAATTGTTGCCGACAACGGCAGCTTTTCTGCCTCATGGGACATACCTATGAAGCTTCCACATTAATAAGAAATAGTTCTTGCAGTTGGTGCCAATGAAAGTCCCACATAAAAACAGTACCCGATACCCGTGTCAAACAGGCTCATTTACCCGACTCTGAATCAAGCGCTGCTAGGCATCGTTTTAAACCGTGTCTGTGATCACGCTTTACTAGAGCAAGAGCAAGAAATGCTTCACACCAATCGACGTCCGCGGGGATCGAAATAGCCCACGTGGCTGTAGTAGAGAAAAGGCCTGCGTTATTGAGAACCATGGGTGGCAACGTTCGACACTTTTTAAGTCAGAGTGAACAAGACACCATACTACCGACGCTCAAGTGGCAAAAAAGAAAAAAAAATCACGTCGTAGCCAAAACTTACGGTGAATGAGGTGATCAATTCATTTTTTTTAAACTTCCGGTATGTAGGAACGGTGACCTCTCAAAGTCAGGTGTCACCAGTGTGAGTGAATTTGTCACGCTTTATCCTGAGCAAGGATGTCGTTTCGGAGCTGTCGTTCCTGTTCCTGTCGTTATACTGAGCTTGTATTCGTTCCTCCAGTTCGGTATTGCAAAAAGTACTTCAGCAAGACGGAAATTGGGTGAGTTGATATCCCAAAAGTGCTTTCCCGATTTCCCGAACTCAAGAAAGCTTCTGCAGCCGATAACCTTATCCCCCAGGCATACCTTTTGTTTTTCCTTTTTTTTCTGAATTGATCGAGTGTGTGATGGAACGGCTTTACTGAATTCCAAGAAACCTTTAATGTCCCCAAAAGACACAAGATACAAAATACAAACACGTCGATCACTTAGATGTGCCACGATTGCGACCGATTGCTTAGTCAACGCGTGCGTTCCGTCGCCGGGTGGACCATTTATAGTAGGAATCGATCACGTGATGGCGACTGACCAATCGGTTGCGCGGAAGCCAAGATAAAAGGGTCCCGGTACCTTCCAAGTCCCTGTGACGTTATTTCGACAAGGCCAAGCACGTCGTGTCATGTAATTCGACACGTTTTAACCCTAAATAACAGTCATCACAAATCTTGAAAAATAGTTTGTCTTTATGCGCAAGTTATCGGCAGTAAGGTGGAAGGCTGGGCGAGTTGGAATTCATCCATTCTTTGTATCGGCGCGAAAATCTCTAGAGTCTGCTCGAGAAAACAAGCACTCTGCATACATGCTCTTCTTGGACATTCAGCCAGCTTTCAATTCGCTTCCCCATAAGGCGATTATTATCGCCCTTATGAATGCGGGAACTTCTGGTCGACTGCTTCATTTTGTGCGTAACTTTCTATCTTAGCGCCACATGAAAGTGCGTGTTGGAGGAGCAACAAGTGATTCTCGCCCTTGTTAAGTGCCGTGTACCGCAAGGCAACGTCTTGTCGCCGCTGCTCATCCGGGCTGCTAGCGTCATGGACATGTTAAACATGAACGTTTGAGTGCGGTGGGGTCACGCGGGGAACCAGGGGACCTGGGAGGTCGCTGGTCCCCGGTCGCTGCTCAAGTATTTGGCCGCCTTGACTGCTAGGGGCGCTGGCTGCGACCAGACGACAGTACTTCAAGTATACCAATTATCTGGCGTGATGTATGCCTTGCCAATCTTGAACGTTCCACCAAATGTGATGTCTCAATTGGAACGGGACCATCGTGTTGCCCTTCGAGTCATCCTTGGCTTACCTCGTGAGGCGCAATCTGTTCCACTACTCACAGAAGCGCACCAGTTGCCCCTGAGTTTGCAAGCAGACCAGAGAGCGCTACACCATATCGAGCGTTTGCACCGAGCATCAGACGGCCAAGCACTGATTAATCGGCTGATTCAGCGCCCGTTCTCTCGTATGGGGAAAATGGCGCCATTCTTTGTGGACATTACTGGCAGTTCAGAAGACACTACTTAATTCACAACTCCGAAGAGGCGCAACAAATGTTCCTTCCCCATTTATCTGTCAATTTCAGAAATACATAAAAAGTCTACCCAGCCTGTTTCGGCACTATTTCAATTGGCCCAGTCCCACCTATTTGAAAAATTTGGAGGTTATACTATTGTATTCACGGACGCATCTGTACACAGCGACGTCGAAGGCGCTTCTGCAACTTTCTTCCGCCCTTCGACTGGCATCAGACGGATGTTTAGAATACTACATCCAGCCTCATAAACAACTGCAGAACTGGCAGTGATTGATGTTGCCCTGAAGTACGTACACGAAGAATTACTCAGCAACGCGTTTGACTCAAGATCTCGGTCAAACGCGTTGCTGAGTACTTGAGTGCTAACTCTCTTTGTGTTGTGCCAGCTGATAAGGAAGGCGGGTTCTGTGTGCTTTCAAGTGGTGTGTTTTGTGCCAAAGCCAGTGAGGCAGTTGCCTCAGTTTTCAAGCGCCACGACGAAGTGTCACTAAGCAAGGTAAAAACGTCAGCTATAAAGCTTTGCAAGAAGTTCAATCTCGATAAGCTAAGAAAAAACATAGTGAACGGTAAGAGGGAACACCTGTTGGTCCTGTTCAGTGCGAAAACACATAAAATTAACGTACCCTTAAGGGTGATAGTTTCAGAAACTGACTCTTGGCAGAAGCCACTTGCTCTGTTTTTACAAGCCAAACTGAGGTGCTTGCCGGTTAAGGACCCATTCCTAATAAGGAATTCGGAAGAAGTAATCAAATTCTTGAAAACTAACCCCCCCAAAGGTCACCAAGCATTTTCCATAGACATAAAAGATCTCTATTATTCCATTCCGCATAAAGACCTTCTACTAGCTGTGGAACAGTCCATTGACGAATATGGCACCATACGGTTCCAAAACGATGTATTGATGTCCAGTGGCCATTTTTTAGAGCTTTTAAGCTTTTACCTCGTATCAACTTTCATCAAGTGGGACGATGCTATTTACCTACAGAAAAAGGGAATATGCATAGGTTCCTGCATTGCTCCCATACTCAGCGATTTGTTTTTATCAAGACTAGACGCTATACTCTCAGAGAAGCTTATGCAGACCAAGGTGTTGAAAGCCTTCCGCTATGTTGATGATTTTTTGTTTCTTATCGAATGCTCATCAGATGAAGTGGAAGATCAGGTCGCCTTAATTCTGCCTACAATTAAGCAATGTCTGGCTCCCCTTGAAATCACTTGCGAAATTCCACAAGAAGGTACCATCCGGTTTCTAGACCTTCGTCTGTCTTGCTCAGTAGAGCACACTTGCTGGAGTTATGAACCGCGGTCCAGTAAACCTCTCCTACCATACAATTCAGCGCATTCCAAACTGATAAAAAGAGGAATAGCCAAACTTTGTTTTAACAATGCCCTGAAAAAATCGTGCCACCACGCTGTGTTCGCTAGTTTTGAAGGGCAAAGCAAGCGCTTGTCAAATGCAGGCTACCCGATGCCAGTACAAGTGTCCGTGGCAGAATGCTTGCTCAGAGGTTCTCGGAAGCGCTTACCACAGGAGAACTTTGCAGTGACCGCTGGTTGCAAAACAAGTGTGTTGCCATACATTCACAATGTTTCTCACAATTTAAAAAAGGTTGCACAAAGAGCTAACATCCGAGTTGTTTTCTCTGCTCCTGATAAACTGGATAGGCTTTGCAGACTTACTAACCCTAAGAAAGACGCGCTACCAGTATGTGGAAAAAGACATGTTAACAAGTATGTTGATTGCACTCGCGCAGTAGTGTATAAGTTTCCCTTGTCGTGTAACAGTGTCTACATTGGGCAGACCGGTAGGTGTATTAACGATCGCTTGCGCGAGCATAATTACAATGCTAACAACAAAATTTCATCAAGCGGGTTCCTTGCCATACATTGCAAATCTTGCGGCTGCAAACCACTACTTGACAGATGCATCATTATAGGACGTAGCCACAATCAAGTGACGCGTGAGATTATTGAGGCTGATGCCATTTTGAAATGTGAAAAGCTGTGCGTAAGCACACCCTCTTTAGCTTTATCAAGCAAGGAACGTGAATTTCTAAGATTATCAACACTGGTTCAATGAACTGCAATCGCATGCTTATATTTTTTTTATTTTATTTTTTTATTTTTTTTATTTTTGTTTGCTATGTCACGAGTGCTTTGAGCGGGCTATATAATGTGCAATAGGGTCATGAAATAAAACCAGTTGGAAGTTAGCGCTCACCCTGTCACCTGTCCCTTTTTCCCTTCATACTCAAACTGAGTTGCGCTAAAGGAAGTCACGAATACGATGCACCAACTTGCCCAATCCGCAGTACTTGTGTGCCTAGTGCATGCCTGATTGCAAACGTCACGTGGCCACAGAGACGCTCTCGTGCCACTGCTCGCACGTTCGTCGTCATCTTCTTCCACAGCTCTCTTGAAAGCGGTCGTCTAATGCGAAGGACGGACGGACGCTCGGACTGTTCTCGCGTTGGGTAACCATAGAAATGCCTATGGTTACCCAAAGCTGCAGTCAATGTGGCCTAAAGGCCACATTGACTGCAGCTGCTTACAACAAATGTGAAACGTGCACACAGGCACGATTAATGTGAAGATGAAGTCGTTTATGATACGCCGATGTCATGCGGTCGAAGATACCACAACGGACAAGCAGGAATGTGCCTGAACACCAGCCTCAGAGACAACCGAAACGTATTGCCAGCAGTAATATTTCCACGTGTCTAGCGCGGCGATGACGACATAAGACACATCGGCACTTATGAAAAACAAGCAAGAAGAATAAGAAGCAGTGACTAGCGCGCCTTATTTTAAAACCGTCCGTTCTTGTTACTGCCTCTGCCGACAAGTGCATTTGGTTTGTCCCTCGAGCTTTCGACGTCGTGACACTGGTGGAGGTGGTGGGTACCTGATGCTCGGGACGGCTGCTCGGACCCGTACACGCAGTCCCGAGAATCAACCTCTTGACATTACTCCAGTGCACCGATTCAGCCGCCGCCTGTTAGGCCTGAGCCCAGAATTCACCAGCGTTCCAGCTGCGACCAGCATGGACACTCCTACATCGGCGAATCTTCCTCCTTCACAGATGACGACAAGCCCTTCCCAGGTGACTCTTCAGCATCCTCTCCTTCCAGATATCTTTCGTGGCGATGCGTTTGAAGACGTTGAGGACTGGCTTGATCAGTATGAGAGGGTTGCCAAAGTCAACGAATGGAGTGCAGAACAAAAACTTAGGCGCGCCTATTTCGCACTAGAAGACAGTGCGCGCACGTGGTTCCAAAACCGGGAAGCGTGCTTCCAAACGTGGAGCGACTTTCGACGCCAACTCCTGGATACGTTCTCCTGTTCCGACTGGCGGGATTCCGCGCAACAGCTAATCGAAGCGCACTTCCAGAAACCCAACGAAAGCGTCCCTATGTATGCTGAGGATATGACCCGTCTATTTCGCCGAGCTGACCCCGATATGCCCGAGACTAAGAAATTGCGCCATCTCATGCGCGGAATTAAGGAACAGTTGTTTGCAGCCCTGGTACGAAACCCACGAACCACGGTAGACGAATTCATCGAGGAGGCCACAATAATCGAGCGAGCACTTCAGCAACGATGCCGCCACATTGACCGCCTGTCCAATACCACACCGATGAGCGCCGCCGCTCAGAATGCCACCACTAGCGAAAGCTCTCTGCCAGAGCTGATTCGCAGCATACTGCGTGAGGAACTACAAACAATGGTTGCTCCTTCTACCGAGCCAGCAGTTGCTTCTGTTGCCGAAGTCGTCCGCCAGAAGCTGCGGCAAGCCTTTTCATCGCCCGCGCCGTGCCCCGAATCACGCCCGTTGAGCTATGCCGATGCCGTTCGTCGTCCTCCCCCTCCACCGCCGACCACGCCGTTCCATCCGCGACCTGTTACCACTCCATCGTGGCAGCGGGAGCCTGGGAGACGACCACCAGCTCGCCGAACTGACTTGTGGCGCACTGCCGACCGTCGGGCACTCTGCTTCCACTGTGGGGAACCGGGCCACATTGCCCGTTACTGCCCTCATCGAGACGTCGCGTTTGGAGGCTTTCCACGTTCAGCTTCCCCACGCTTTGAATACCGCCATGCCCTGGACGAGGGTTACTCGCCGACCACCCAAGCCGCTTCGCCACGTCTTCGCTGGCAGTCTCCGTCACATCAAGGTTCTGCTTTCCCCAACCGTCCCAGTTTCGCTGACCTCGTCAGAGGCCGTTCCCCCAGTCCTTACCGGGAAAACTAACGGCCGCGACCTCCGGGGGGAAGGTTGCCAACTGTCGAGACGCCGAAAACACCCCCCCCCCCCCCCAACCGCCGCGACAAGACGACATGCCGACGACGAGTAATGCCGACGAATGTGTTCGCGCCGGCCTGAGCCTTTTTGTTCACGGACATCCCGTAACAGCCCTTGTGGACACTGGTGCTGATTTCTCGATTAAGCGTCAAGAGCTGGTTGACTGCCTTAAAAAGGTGAAAACACCTTAGACAGGGCCACACATAAGAAGTGCCGGAGGTCAGATAATGACGCCAACGGGTAAATGTACCGCCAGACTCCGCATCGGTTATTCCAGCTTTGTTGCCATGTTCGTTATTCTCCCCGAGTGCTGCAAAGTACTCATCTTTGGGATGGATTTACGGCGGGATTATGGAGCTATTATAAACATCCCGGAGCGTTTGGTCACATTTTCAGTGAACCCAGATGTAGACTGCAACTATGATAGACAGCACGGGCGTTTGCGACTAGCCGAGGACGTGACGATGCCGCCGCGAACCTGCTGCCTTGTGTCTATTTCTACCGAGAGGCCTTACCACGGTGATGTGATAGCGCAACAAATCAACGTATTATTGCTCACACAAGACGTTTCGATTGCACGGGGCATTCTGGCTTTAAATCATGGGCATGCAGCAGGGCTCCTTACGAACTTTAACAACGAACGCCGCCACGTCCCGAAAGGCACTGCAGTTGCGTTCTGTGATGACATAGTACAAGTAAAAGACTGCTTCACTGTGCACGACCAAGGAACGAGTGACAAGACCATTCCGGCCCCAACAAAATTGTCCGTCGACATTTGCTCGGCCCTGTTTCCCGCTGAGAGGCAGCGCCTACTGCAACTAATACAGCAGTTTGAGGATTGCTTTTCGTGTACGTCCAAGGTCAAGCAAACACCACTGACCAAACATCGGATAATTACGGACGACGCCACTAGACCGATTCGACAGAACCCCTACCGTGTGGCCCGAAGAAACGCGAAAAAATACAAAAGCACGTGAAGAAAATGCTCGAGGATGATGTGATACAGACTTCGAAGAGTCCTTGGGCGTCCCCTGTGGTGTTGGTCAAGAAAAAAGACGGCAGCTTACGTTTCTGTATTGACTTCCGCAAGTTAAATCAGGTAACAAAGAAAGACGTCTATCCGTTACGCTCTAAGGCAAAAATGGAGAAAATGAGAGTAACTGCAGTTTTTAGTCCTCACGACTAACATTTAGTCCCCAGAGGGACCAACTGGAACAAGATGGCTGACATGTCGAAAATCGAAGGACTAAGTGTTTTGTCTCCGGTTTGAAAGGGAGCAACGGAAGGACGAACGGCAACGCTTGCTCTCGTCATGCAAGCGTTGCTCTCCTACAGAACGCCGCATGTATGCTGCCTCCTGCATTTGCACGCGCTCACATTTCTATTCACGAGCCAGATTTTCTTGCGGGCTTGCGTAGGGGGACCATGTTTTTTCAAATAGATGCGCATGCACACAAATGAAAGAAATGGTTGCACCAAAGCGTCAGCGGCTGAAGCTGCAGTCGAGTCAGCGCATTAACGAACAACCTGCGACAAAAATAGCCTGAGAACATCCCAATAAAATACGAAGCTACGCTGCACCCCGTACAACGTCGCGACAAACAGCAGATAGCGAGAACCATCGAAGACCATCTTCACATAATGGAAGGACTCTGATTTTTTTTTTTTTTTTTGGGGGGGGGGGGTTCGAGGGGAGGCTAATAATACGGAATATTACTATTACATATCGAGCACAATTTACAGGCAAATCGCAGTGTTACATAGTTTGCCAAAAATGTTGATTTAAAAGCAATTCTGGGGTTTATGCGAAAACCACGATCGAGGCTCACTGCAGAGATCGTTTCAACAATTTCTGAGCCTACAGCTGATGTTAACGACAGCAGGAAGTTATCTAAAACGAAGTGACGGCGCAGGCAGTCAAAATCATTCAACTCACGCCCCAGCGACGGCTTTCAAAGGATAACGTAACCCGATCTCTAAGGCCATGCTTTTGCTGGCTGCAGACCACGGAAGCAATCCAAAATAGAAAGTACGTCATAGAATTTATTTCTACGATAAACTATAGCGTAAAATGTGGACTGTTCGGTGGTTTGTTTTGCCTCGCAACATATATACGTAGCTGGGCGTAACACGGCACAAAACATGAGTTTACTGGTTAATATTGTTGGCATCACGGAGGCCACAACAACCTCACAAGTATGCAGGTGGCGCTGTTGTTTTTCCTTAGTCTTCAAGATGGCGGTCGTCTGTGCGAGTGTAATACCCCTGTCAAGCGGGCAAGTTAAGTGCACTTACAGGGAGTGCACTTCGGGACCTTCAGTGACACTTTAGGCTACGCGGTTCTAAACGGGAAAACAGAGTGCACTCGCAGGAAAAAAAATGGCGACAGACTACGAGCCCGTTTTGTGAAAACGTAGATTAAAAAGAAAAGTACTTCTAAAAACGCACTTCGACCGGAGTACACTCTGCGGCGAGTGACACTCCACTTGCGACGTTTAGATTGGGCAAAGTGCACTTAAACCGAGTGACACTCTCCGTAAGTGCACTTAACTTGCCCGCTTGACAGGGGTATAACTGTGCTGTTATGATGTGTTTTCTTTATTGTGTGTTCTTGTGTTTGCTGTAATGAAACGGGACGTTGTTAGTGTCCAGAAAAGTGCCAGAAGATGCCTCGTGTCTCGCTGCGAACTCGCCGTATGCGTGGCGCGCCAGGCAAATGTGGACCAACGATGTTTATGTCGTGGCCTTTGTCTGGTTGTCGTGGAAAGTTGGGTGGACGTCGAAAAAAAATAATGCGTATTGTTAGCGTGCCTCAGCTCGTCCACTACGCAGCGACATACATGATAGGAGTAATGTCGTCGACGCAGCACCGGCAACTTGGAGAGCGTCGTACCACTGAAAAGGTAAGCAGTCGTGCTTGCTAAGTACACGTGTGTTGTGCGTGCTCCTCGTGTGTGCATAGCGCACCTTGCGAACGTAGGAAATATAACTTCTGGGATAACAGTGCAACCCTGTGCTTGTGCATGCTGCGCGCTGTTTGTCAGAATTTAGTTACGCAAATTTATTGCTTTGATGCGAAATTGAATATCCCGATAAGCGTTTTCTTCCGATGAGAAAAATTACGTTCGGAAATAATCGTGTTCACCTGTGCGTGCGCTTCCGCTTTTCCGCTGAAGTTGCATAATAACGACTCATCTGTCTCTTCACCGATTATTACGGCAATTACGTTTTTTCGCTTATCAATTCTTCGACGTTGTAAATAATCTCTGCTTACCAGGTTTTCGGTTTACGAGCAGTTTGAGGAGAAAACGAGAATGTAAGGAGTCACAGCTTGCTACTAGTACAGCTTTCTTTTCAAAACAAGGGGTGTTGCCGTAACTTTGACGTAACTAAACATGCAGGGGAAAGTTGTTTAAACTAAGTCATGAAAGCAAACACTAGTATGTAAACAAACATTTCTTGTATGTGCTGCTGCCTGCGTGTTCAAAATTTTACTTTGATGAAGGGATCCCTATTATCATGACATTCTTCAGTGACTCGACTTTGTGCTCCGTTGCCACCCTGCACTAGTCCAGGAATGTTTTCGTGACTGTTTTTATGTGCACCTTACATGTGTTCACAATATGACAGTTTTATTGTGCCACTCAGTGCTTTAAGTTAACACAGTACTCATTTTGCAGTGGTGAGACCGTGACCCTATAGCAGTGTCAACATAATGGCAGGGAAATGCAAGGATCCCGCAGCCACGGCTATAGCAGCACAGGGTGTAATCTGGATGTCATGTCAGGTATGTATGAAGTGTACCTGTACCAGAAACTACGATCTCAGTATGATTTGTGTATAAGCTTATCGACATATTTCATCTCAGCTTACTAAATAGGCTAAATAATTATGCAACGTTATTCAACTTGCTGCTTATTTGTGTTCATAACATTATGCACACATTATGGTGTTCTATATAAAACTAAACCTAACATGTCCTGATGTTTAGCATGTTTTTCTTGCTTCAATCACTTGGCTGCAAGTTCAATTTTATTTTTGCTTTGCACACAGTATATTACACTCCGTATTTTGGTTTTATTGTTTTGAAACTGTTCCTTATGCTGTAGCTTTTATTTCTGTATTTTTTCTCTGTTTATGCTACACACATGTGCAGTTTTTGTGCATGTTAGAATTCGAACTGTAGTGTGCCAAATATGTCACAGGTCTAAGTGTGCAGCGTGCTTACCTTTGCTTACCATTGTTACTTTAACATTGATATTTACAATAATTTCTGTCTTGAGCTCAGATTAACTGCCATTAGCAAATACACATATGATGAGCTTAAATTTCTTGAAATGAAATGTGAAGGTGTAGCCATGCGACAGCTGAAGTATGGCAGCAATGTTGAAGCTAACTTGCGCCAACTATTACTACAGTATGCCAACAGATACCCATCCCTGTATTTGTGCATTTTCTGAGAACCAGCCGTGTCCACTAGGTGAAATTTGTAGCGTCTTTTTGAGTTTGCCGGTCAGTTCATGTAACTTTTTAGGACATTTACATTGTGAGAGAAGGCAGACCATTACTAATGGGGCGGGCGCACACGTCTTTTTATTTATGCGGTATGCCCCACTGATTGCGGTATGCCCCACAGGTGAAAAATAGGTGACGATCGTGTAATCTGGCCAGAAGTCCTATTGCTGCAATTCACGGCCAAGACAGATGAGCATACTGGTCTTTTGAGTCAAATATGGTTAATATCTTAAGTACATACTTAGGCATTGGCCAGTCTGCACTATGTGCCTTTGACCACATGTGAAAGGAGTACAATACACTGCCTCGGACAACCACTGGACAAATTTAGTGGTACCTTTAACCAAGCAAGCCTCGCTTGCTTGCCTGCTCGCCTTTCACAGTTCACTTACGGACTGTCGTGCATATCCTGTCTACCTTATTTCTTTCTGGTTATATATGTGCATAGCAGTCCACAAGCGAATTGAGAAAGACATCCAGGCAAGGGAGGCTTGCTTAGTAAAAGATACCGCAAAACTTGTCTTGTATCCATCAGGGGTTGTGTGGTCTGTTCCTTTGATCACGTGTATATGTGGTCAGATTTACATGGGGCAGACTGGTCGGTGCCTCAACATGTGCCTGGGAGAGCACCAACATAGGTGTGACATAGTGGACATAGGCATGCGATAGTGGACTTGAAATACATGAGAACTATGCCGGTAGCTCATGCAAATATTCTATAACGGCTGGCACTTAAATTTCTCAGGGTTGCATTGGGTTGCCCATACACCAGCACTCCTATGCTTGTTTCCACACCATGTGATCAGATAGAAGATTTTCCAATTTCTGCTAGCAATCCACAGACACTGCTGCTCTTTGTCGAGTGGAAACCAATACAGCCAAAGTAGTTCACAATACGGATGATTGATTTTTGGAACAAAGTGCAGCTCTACGCAATAACCAGTAAATGTATCTTGACTTATAGCTATAGTGGCTCTGACGATGTGGAATGTCCTGTGTTTGTGCTTTTGCTGTTGTCATTGCCATAATAAATTATCTCTGTTTTTATTGGAGTTTGTTCTGTTGGTTCTGAAAAGGCAACTTGGAAGCTCTGTTTATGTTGGTTCTAACAGCATCTTGTACTCTTTGACATGTTTTGGCTAGCACAAATGAGTCAACTTAAATTCACAAAGCTCTCTATGTGCAAGCCTTGATAACAGCACTTCTTGACTGTCCAGCATCCTGGTTTCTGCATCCTGTTTCATGGGTGGACCGATCCCCCTGGTTGACCAATCACCACTTTTACAAATTCTTGCTTACGAACGCTTTCTGAATCTGCTCTCGGGTTCCTTGTGCACCGCCTTACTGTTTCAAAACGTTGAAGTGTTATGCTATTACAAAAATTAGCAGCATCAGAAATGTTTGTATTCTTGTTGTGTGGCTTCTTTCCCAGCTCCTCGGCCATCAAAATTGCTCGTCTCTCGAAGCGACCGTCATACTGAATGCACTGCGTTGCCATAATGCCGCGAATGAACGGAGTCGAACCACAAAAGGTCATAGGTCACAGCACCGTAACCAGTCACAAGCACAGCAAAAAGAGCACCGATTCCACCCCAAAACAAGTTAGCCCTTCGGTCGACCTGTCCATGAATTGGATCGAGCCGTAGGGTTACAGGTTGCCAACGTAACGCAAGGAAATTGTGGGATTTAGTAGATTTGTTTTAAATGGTCAATTTTGTCGTTATTCGAATGAACACAAGGGTCATGGTTCAAGCAACGAAAATTATGAAAAAGTACACTCGTGTTACAATCGAATAAATACCGCAATTTTTGAATAATTTAATCTACCTTCCTTGCAAGCAGTGCAGGTTCGTGCCACGGGATTATTCAAGCGGTCTGTACCTGTTTTTTGGGCAAGACATCGTCACTGCCTATATTCTTAGTTTTTTTTTATTATGCGCTGCCCCGATTATAGAGCGGTTTTGTGTGGTCCCCTCAAAGCCTTATAATCGGGGTTCCACTGTAATTTCAATGTAAATTGTATTTCAGTGCCTGTGTACATGTATGAGGTCTTGCAATCGGGGTGTAGGGTGTTCATGCATAATTTGTGAAAACTTTTCGTTTCAGACCTGAAGCTTACAGCTTCAGATTGTGCGCTTGACTGTCAAGCCTTGTGAAGGAGAGGATGGAGGCTTTTATTTCCCCTTACGTAAGATTATATGTAACTTCCATGCTGATAATAGACCTGTTGCATGGACCACTCATCTACAGTGTGCCTCATAATCATGTGTTGGCTTTGACACTTACAACCCTATCATTTATTTTTGCAGCACCCGGATGCGTCGCATCATATGCCTATGGTGAAATACGTGGGCACTAGCCTGCTGCAAGCAAGAGCCCTCCATGTACACCTCGAATCGATCAAGATTGACGAAGATGACCTTGTCTCTGGCCTCTCCACGCAGATTGCCCTTTACTTGATATTCGACATTGTTTTTGCGCCAAAGGCAAAAAGAACATTTGACGATATGCCGCACGGTCGGTGTTAACAGTGGTGTGCTGCCAACTCCGCTTGTGCGCGTGTCACACACATTGCTACTGTAAAAAAAAATAATGTTCTATTGTTTAAATTTTCTGCATATTTTATGTTACAAGCACCCAAGCAGCTCTTGTTCTGTGTCTGAAAAGCATGTTCGAGATAAAAATAAATAAATCCCAGCCCAAGCAGCTCTGCTCATGTCTTGGGCCTCTGAAAAGCATGTTCGAGGCAAAAAATTAACCCTATAAGGAGTAACTATACAGATATGGTGTACTAAACAGTTCATCCCCTGGGGAGTAACTGGAAGGACCAACATTTAGTCCTCGGGGAGCAGCTGGTAGGACTAACATTTAATCTCTGGGGAGCAACTGGGGAGACTAACATTTCATCCTCCAGGGAGTCACCGGAGGGACCAAAAGTTAATCTCCAAGGGAGTAACTGCTAGGGGACTAACCGTTCGTCCCCTTGCCGTTGGTCCCTAAAGGGAGTAATGGTTGTGGCAACGCAGTTAGTCCCTCAAAGGACTAACCCCTATACCCCCGTTAGTCTCTTTTGGCTTAGAGTGTATACCACGCATCGACGATTCACTCGACAGGTTGCGCTACGCACGTTATTTTTCCTCCATGGACCTGCGCAGCGGGTATTGGCAAATAGAAGTCGATGAGCGAGATCGGGAGAAAACTGCCTTCGTGACGCCCGATGGTCTCTACGAATTTAAGGTGCTACCTTTCGGTTTGTGTACAGCACAAGCGACTTTTCAGCGTCTAATCGACACCTAAAGTGGCAAACGTGCTTGGTATACCTCGACGATGTGATCGTTTTTTCGGCTACATTTGAAGAGCATCTAACCCAGCTAGAGGCTGCTCTCCAAGCCGTACGCTCTGCAGGCCTGACGTTAAAGCCTGAAAAATGTCATTTTGGCTTTAACTAACTCCAATTCCTGGGCCACGTCGTCAGTAGCGAAGGTGTCCAGCCTGACCCAGACAAAATAGACGCGGTTACAAAATTCCCCACACCATCTAACAGGAATGCAGTGAGACGCTTCTTGGGCCTGTGCGCCTACTATCGCCGGTTTATTGCGGACTTTTCACGTATTCCCTCACTGTTGACGCGACTAACACGAGAAAATGTTCCCTTTGTTTGGGGCAAACGCGAGCAAATGGCATTTAACGAATTACGTCAGCGTCTGCAAATGCCCCCAGTTCTGGCACACATTGACCAGGACGCCCCGACAGCACTTCTTACTGACGCGAGCAACGTAGGTCTGGGTGCCGTGCTGGTGCAATGGCAAGACGGCTCCGAGAAAGTGATAGCCTACGCCAGCAGAACTCTTTTACGCTCAGAAGAAAACTATTAGACTACGGAGAAAGAATGCCTCGCCGTTGTGTGGGCTGTTATTAAATTTCGCCCTTATTTATATGGTGGCTCATTCACCGTCGTCAGTGACGACCATTCTCTTTGTTGGCTGACTAATTTAAAAGAACCCTGCGGTCGATTGGCGCGCTGGAGCCTCAGGCTTCAGGAGTTCAACATGTCCGTCGTATACAGGTCAGGGAAAAAGCATACCGACGCCGACTGCCTCTCTCGGTCACCTATACAGCCTTCTGTCACCGAGGATCCGGACACAGACGGTTCATTCTTGGGAGTCGTCGATACATTTACCATTTCCCAGCAGCAGCGCGACGACCCAGAACTGCTTCCGCTTATTGATTTCTTGGAAGGCCAGGGCAAAGACGTGCCTCGCCTGTTTGGACTTAGTCTGGCGTCATTTTGTTTGAAGGACAATGTTCTCTATAAGAAAAACTTTTCTCCGACGGGCAGCACCTACTTACTGGTCGTGCCTGCTTCGCTTCGCAATGAAGTTCTCACAGCGTGTCATGATGAGGCCACTTCAGGTCGTCTGGGCTCCACACTAACATTGTCCCGATTGCGTCGGAAGAATTATTGGTCGAAGCTCCCAGCCGATGTTAAACATAATGTGCGCACTTGTCCTCACTGCCAAAGGCGCAAAGCACCACCCGACAAGCCAGATGGTCTCCTACATCCTGTAGAGGTACCGGGAACGCACTTTGCCAAAATTGACATGGATTTTCTTGGACCATTTCCAACTTCAACTACAGGGAACAGGTGGATAATTGTCGCCACTGACTACCTCACCCGTTATGCGGAGACAAAAGCTACCCAGCGCGGAACAGCAGCTGAAGCAGCTCGATTTTTCGTCGAAAACGTCGTGCTTAGGCACGGTGCTCAAGCGATTGTAATTACTGACAGAGGCCCCGCGTTCACGGCCGAACTTTTAGAAGCAGTTCTCAAACTCAGCGGCACAGCCCACCTGAAAACGACAGCCTATGATCCCCAGACGAATGAACTAACGGAGCGTTTGAACAAGACACTCGCAGACATGCTTTGCATGTATGTCGACGTGGACCATAAGAACTCGGACGAGATTTTGCCGTATGTAACCTTCGCATATAACACCGCTCAACAGGAAACGACTCGCATGACACCATTCAGCTTGGTACACGGTCGCGAAGCCACGACAACTTTGCATGCAATGCTGCCCCACGAGTGCCACGATATCCATGCAGATGCTGACGAATTTGGTCAACGTGCCGAAGAAGTCAGACAGCTTGCACGTGTACGCATCCACCACCAGCAAGACCAGGACGCAATGCAGTAAAATCGTCAGCACAAATTTGTCGCCTACACACCCGGGGAGAGAGTGTGGGTTTGGATACCCATTCGGCGTAGGGGACTTTCTGAAAAACTACTAAGGCGATATTTTGGCCAATACATAATTATCCCACGACTGAACGACGTGAACTACGAGGTCATACCTGATGGTGAAGCTTGTTCGCGGCGCCGCCAGCAACCCCCCGAAGTGGTGCATGTGGTGCGCATGAAGCCGTACTACTTTTCCAAGTGACTCACGTTTTAGTGTCTCGTACATGCATACAGTCAAGTTGCGCATCGGGGCGATGCTTCTCTTGGGAGAGAGGCAAATGCCACGTGTCTAGCGCGGCGATGACGACGACATAAGACACATCGGCACTTATGAAAAACATAGCAAGAAGAAGAAGCAGTGACTAGCGCGCGGTATTTTAAAACCGTCCGTTCTTGTTACTGCCTCTGCCAACAAGTGCGTTTGGTTTGTCCCTCGAGCTTTCGACGTCGTGACCAAATAACCCTGCAAATTTAGGAACCAATAAGAATAAGCGTTTATATAAACTCCACAATTAGAATGTGTCATTACTATTACACTTACAAAAGACACACTGGAGAGAGCTACCATCGAAGCATTTTAGGTGTTATCAATACATGAAGGTGAATGCGCAAGCAAACCGCTTGTGACACTAATGCTGTGCAAATGAAATGAAGCTGATGTGGTAGACTGAAAAAAATAAATATCGAAAGTGATCCGCATGCTTGATGACCGGGAAAAGGTACCGCTTGTTCCATGCGAATATGAAATGCAATGTTAACCAATGTAATTGAACAGTGCCTTGTTTTAAATTAGAACATCGAAAAATATACAAAATTATTTATACGAAAACTATCGAAATTAAGAACATCGCGTTTAAAAATATACAACGTGCAGTACATGGTCCAGTCTTAAAGAGAAGACCTATTTGTAGTCGAGAGCCGATTACAACGGATAGATGAAATGGAGGCCCGCAGAATATTTTTATGCATGCATGTCTGCCTAATGAATCCCATCAGCACATTTTTACCATATACTGCAGTCTACTAAATGTTGCACGTCCAATGAATTTAATTCGATTTAAAGAGGGACGACATTGTACATGTGAACGAGCCTTGGTGCTCGCAGCCCTGTTAACGTTCGAGGGTCCATGCTAAAGAAGATACTGTTTTGTTCGCCCAACCTATTACGATCCTAGACGGACGGCACTGCAGTACGGCCTTTTATCTGATACTTCACAACGAGGGCAACAGCATGCCCAGTGCCGAGCAGGTGAGATAACACTCCATGGTCAGGCCGTCGCCTTCTTGCTTGCTTCTGTGAATGTCCATGAACAGTGATCGATGTTCTTCACTGTTATTTCAGGGCACTTAGTAACCACTGCGAAATGGCACGCGAACGACAACTGCAACGCTTGTGCAGGAGCACTTACATTTCGGTTGTCCTTGCTGACTGCGTACATTTGAATAAGTGCTTCAATAGTAGGAGTTGGCAACGGGCAACCAAAGACATCTATTAGAACCCTCCGATTGCCAAGTTTGTATTATCTGACGCTCTGTCATTTCATTAATCTCGAGAAAGACAGACATGACGCGTTTAAACCAGACATGGAAACTGAATCACGCTCGTTATTCGTAGTACTGAAACTTCGCGGAACTAAAATATTTTTACATTCAAACTATAAGCAGTCAACTTCTGAAACAGCAATTTCTGAAACGCTCATTATTTCGAAAAGTTCGTACATGTGGTTCGTCATGCGACTTTGAGATATATGTGTAAAATTCCTGGTAAAGGTACTTCGACTGAATCTCTAAAAAGTACCTTTATATCTGCAGCGGCGGTGTGTTCTTTGTTATTTCCAAAAAATGTTGTTGGTGCTGCTGCTGTCGTTTCCCTGGAGCCATACGCCTAGCATGCTGCTCCAGATCACAGTGGCAACGTATGAAATGACCCCTTAATATACAATGTACACGCACGCGCAGAACATGCCCAAGAAACTGGCACGAGCATGGAGGTTAACAAGTAGCCAGTGCATCTAGAGAGAGTATAGTTATTGTGAAATGGACGAAACAGGTTAATCAGTATTCAAGCAGAGATTGAACATCAGACACCATGTGACGCCGTAAATATTGGACTTTCTTTGATGCATAACCACTCGGTATCTAACACTGGCCCCTTTCTAAAGAAGAAGCTCCCACAGAGAGTTAAGCGGGGAGGACGCGATAGATCTTAGAAAAATACAGATGTATGTTCTTCCGCACCTGAAAAGACAAAACGCCATGTTTCCTGACTGGTACCCGAAGGTTAAATACCCTTGGTGCGAGGGTAGCCCCACTTTACACCACGTATGATGGGGCTGCACTCAAAAGCCACAGGCACTTAACACAGAGTTAAGCATACGGAAAATCCTAAACTCGGAGCAGTGGGGGGCACAAGTGTCCAGCTCGGACCTAGAGGAGCACCTGGTTCCCCTGCATCAGGCCCGGCGGGCGGCTAAAGCCAGCGAGGCCCCGGACTAGCAGACTCCGACCATCTACTCCCCAAACCCTTTTTCCTTTTCAAAGTTACTATCTTTCTTTGATACATAACCGCCCGGTACCTAACACTGGCCCCTCTCTGAAAAAGAAAAGCGGAACTAAACTTTTATAACACTAAGGAGGTGCTCTATTCAAGTTTAGCCTGCATTGTACATGTACAATATGTAACCAGTCGACAGCAAAGTACGTGCACAATTCTCACATTATCAACTTCGAAATTAGTACATATGCATTTGTAAGTTGCTAAAATGTGCATGGGCGGGCCATCAAATGGTGGTTTCAATACCCACGCTTTCCACCTCAGCATGTCTACCACAACTTTGTGCAAACGTTGTAAGGCCCTTCTTAGTAAAGAACAAATACCAATTAAAAAAGAAGTTACTAGCTACCGAATTGACTAGGCTATTCGTGTGTAAAGAGGGCTTGGCGATTGCGCAACCGCCTTGATTGATAGTGCGCTCGTCTCCTGGCCGCCATCTTGGGGTACGAGCAAGTCTATAAACTCCGTGAACAAAGAAAGCGGGACACCACGACAGCACAAAAGCCGCGTCTTGCGCCCAGAGGCAAATCGATAACAGTCATAATGCGGTGGAAAACAGTCCTATCGAAAAGCAAACCACTGTTCACATTATAATTTGGTGCACTGACGTCATCATGGCTGTCATGTGTTGAGGTACTCTCACGGTGAGATGCTGCGACCGCGACGTCACGTGAAGACTATCTATGTATACGAACTGCTTTGCGAATGAAATTCGTCATCTGTGCTTTTCTCCGCTAGTCCCATTGCTCGCCCCGGCAACCACAGCACATCACGTGACCAACAATCAACAATGCAACAGTCGGCCCGCGGGCCGAGCGGGCTCGGTGGTCCGAGCTTCGGGGCCCACGCATGCGCAGTCGGGACGGCTGCGCATGCCTGTGGCGGCTGCGCAAACGCAACATCCAGTGCCCGTCACCCCTTCTGGGACGGTCCAACCATAGCAGAGCAGCGCAGGTCTGCGCTGGATGGCCTGACCATCAACTCCTATGAGGAATGAATCAGTGCCAGATGCAACGAGGCCACGAAATTGGCGCTGGCGCTCCTGCGGTACGCCGACATGATCGAGGTTCTCCCTGACAAATAGGAATATTCTTGATGATGATGACAATGATGATGAGGATGATGATTTATTGGCATTCCCTCCGAAACGAGGCGGAGACAAATAATACCATAGCCTGCTTGACCTAATCAAGTAATCTCAAGGTATTAATCAATCTAATATTTCGTCCATGTCGTCCTTCCTTCGGTCTTCCTTAAAACCTGCGTATTTACCTTGTATATTTACCTATGCCTGTAAAGGATCCGGCTTCATAAATGTCTTCCCTGCTTTTTTTTTCGCCAATACTCTAAACGTTCCTTCCTTATATCTTGCTGCCGGGAACCCAGTACCAGCCTTTTTCTCCCATTCCTTTCTCCATAGTTGGCCCACGAGTCATGCTTTCCGAAATAAAATCCATCATTCATTCATTCAATCATTCATTCATCCTTTCATTCATTCATTTTTTCATTCCCTTTGTAAAAGCAACACTAAAGAGAAAACCGAAGTGCAGCTGTATTAGTAAACCTCACTTCCACAACAGCAAAAAAGCCTCTCTTAACATGAGAAGTCTCTTGGTAAGCGAAAAAAGGCGAAAAACGTAGGACTGGCGACGACGCCGGCTTGAAATTCCCGCAGAAACTTGGCGAGACGCAAGGGCTTTCGACCGCTTCTGTTCGAGCCTAGTTAAATTTAATTGTATTAGCATTTGCAGTGTGCTTCACGCAGTTTCCGAGTGCTATGCATGTCTATCTATCTACGTTTGTATCTGGAATTGTATCTAACCGTTTTTCCGCCTACTTCGGTCAGAAGGTAGTTCATGGTCGGATCTGTAGCACATCGGGCTGGTGTGCTGAGGTAACAGGGCTCGAAGCCAGCCATAGGGCCAACATGGGTCAGTGAGTTTGTGGCAGTGTTTACAGACGTGCCGCTCTTCGACGAACCTCTTCCACAACGACATGGGTCACTGTAAGATGCGGGACTGGGTTGACACCGCTATTCGGAGAAACCCTTTGATGGCCACTTGGAGCACTGGCTATGCTCCATTCAGTCTGTGCTGATCTCCAATGCACCTCTTGGATGCCAGCCACTGAGTAGGTGCCAGTAGGTGTGTGTGCCTATTCAATGAACGTCTTTGACACCAGTTGGGGTAAATAGGCATGTGCCAGTGAGAATGTTCCACTCTAAGAATGACACCGTCGACAGACACATATATATCCGCAAACTGAAAAGTGATCACCAGCTTCGTGACAACATGCGATGAACGCTTGTTATTTCGAAGCTGGGAGGTGGCGGGTTCAAACACCCTGCGGTGTATATTGTGAACCCACTACCGGTGAAACCGTGATTACGTGCAGCTGTACTTCGCCTCTCTGTCTGGAGAGCGTAATTAGCCGCACGGCGAACTAGGCCTGGACCTCATCGGTACAGTGGAGCCTGTTCGACGCGGCGTCACTTTGATTGCGGCTGTAGAGTCGAATCTCGGCAGAACAACGTGCGTGGCATTCGGGTAGGAGAGACTTGGGGTGGGAATAGGTGTTAAGGGTATAGTGCCGCGCAAACGACAAAGTCTCTGTTGAGAAAGAAAACGCGTTCAAATTCACGGCTTGCTGCTCGAGCTGCAACGTCGAACGCAACAACAACGTAATTTGGATAGCTGGTTCTCCCAAGCCCCGCCAGCGATACACAGGCGATGTTTGTATCCAAACGGACCAAATGCAATCTGTTGTGGTGCTTCAGCAAATGAAGGACTGCACCCTTTTCTTTTAATGCGTTAGGATTCTAAGGGCCTTTCACGCATTTCTCAGGTCCTATGTGTGTATACTCGTTTGTTTGTTTTGTACTTAAGCGACGCAGAGCAGGAAAAGCTGGAAATCCGAGCGGCTCACAATCGCGCCAAGCACTGGTGTTCCGGCTGGCTTAGGGACTGCACTGCAGGCATCGAATATACAATTTGGCTGGCCTTGCCCGTGCGCTCTTGCTCTTCATTACAGTTTGTTTCTATCTAACTATCTTCCCACCTACCCTGCTCACTGGGTAGTCAGTGGGCGAATGGTTAGCGCATCTTTAAACAGACCCCTTGAATTTGTCCGATGCTAAACGGACTCCAACCCACATCACAAGAATTCCTCAAGAGCAGCAACCCGACGCAATAGGAGGCTGCACCACAAATGCACCGGGTATGTTCATTTGTGGCGCAGTTACCCTAACCTCGAGGTCAGCATCAGAGCGCCATAGTAAGTGGTAAGTGGTAGTCCTGATAACGAAAGCCACCCACGGACGGTTGTCAAAGGATTTGTGGGCACAGGCTTTCTTTGTATTATTTTACGCCTCACAATAACGAATGTCAAAAGGATTGCAAGATGCGTTACAAGCTGCGTAAGCCGATAGGGCAATTAGGAGGCGTTGACGGCAATGTATTGTATAAAGTTCGCTCTGATAAGAATTTTCCATGCTAACGCAAGCTTTAACCTTTATAACTGTAAGCGAAGAACAAACAGTAGTTATGCAATGCATCAAACGGCGTAGTGCGTTCCTCAACGATCATTGAATACTGTAGCAATGGCGTGTACGGACGGCATACCTCGCCGGTTTGAGTCACATTCTTAGGCCGCTGCAACAAGTTGTACGAAGACACAGCGCAAAAGCAACGCAGGCTGTTGACCTTGCTTCATGCCGCCCACAGCATTGTTATCCTTGAAATAAATAGTGGAGGAAGTATTAATTCGAAATCTGTATTATCTCGCGCGTCAGAACCTGCTCCTTATCGAAGATCGCACAGCCTGTACAAACTCTACGAGGAAAGATATGTATAGAGAAAGAGAAAGGAGAGAAATGTGTTAACAGAAAGTCCGCTTTTCGAACTACACTGAAGGACAGAGCAGAGCAGACAGAGAGTGAGTGAGTGAGTGAGTGAGTGAGTGAGTGAGTGAGTGAGTGAGTGAGTGAGTGAGTGAGTGAGTGAGTGAGTGAGTGAGTGAGTGAGTGAGTGAGTGAGTGAGTGAGTGAGTGAGTGCGTGCGTGCGTGCGTGCGTGCGTGCGTGTGTGAGTGAGTGAGTGTGCTGGGGGGGGGGGGGGTGCGTGCGTGCGTGTATGTGTGCGTGCGTGCGTGTGTGTGTAAAGAAAGGTGTAACGCACGCAACACATGCGCTGCCCTTCCACCGCCAACCAAGCGCAGGGCGTTCGCCCTCCCGTTAATCAATACGGTGCAATCAGGTGACGTCACATATGTCATAAGGTTGTCCTATTCACAATCTTATATTTTTAAGATGTACAGGATGATGCTTTGTACATTTCCTAATCCCTACCCAAAATTTGAGTCATTCGAGTCATCGCCTAAGCGCACAATCATTGATGTTGTTCTTTTTTGTTGAAATAACTAGCTCAAAGCATATGAACAAGTTTGTCGTTAGCTCTAGCCTCCGAGCATTAAGTAAATTAAAAGAAAATTGGAAGGTGGTTGAACCTGTAGTTGAAGTCTTCCTGGACGAATGTGTTCTCGAATTACCTCTAGAATGACCTGTCGTCTATGTCTCTAGAATGGCCTCTAGAATGACTTCTATGGAGATTTGAGGCTAATATAGATTCGGAGTCACTGCGCATGGCACTGCATCGCAACATCCACCTCGCGTAAGGGAAGCAAGAGAAGCGTTGGACTGCTTCAATTTTTTTCTTTGGTGGCGCAACCTTCGGGATCTGCCCACATTTTGAGACTGCGCATACCGACGGAAACATAACCACGAGATCGGGTTTAGCCTGCACAACCTTCGGGATCGGCCCACATTTTGAGACTGCGCATACCCACGGAAACGTAACCACGGATCGGCTTTAGTCTCCACGCGATATGTCCACGTTTTAAGACTGCGCATACCCACGAGATCGGCTTTAGTCTACACAAATTACAGGATCAGCCCACATTTTAACACAGCGTATACCCACGGGATCGGCTTTAGTGTTCGCTGCCTTCGGGATCGGCCCACAGTTTGACACTGCACATATTCACGGAAACATACCCGCGGGATTGGCTTAAGCCCGCACAACCCTCGGGATTGGCCAACATTTTGAGGTTGCAATATCTCTGAGATCGGACCACGAAAAAAAGGCTAGAAACTGACATAACTGATAAGGAAAAGTGGCGGTGATTCGGCAACGATGACATTGTCATCAAAAAACAAAAAAAAACATTCGTTCGCCATCACGCCATCACCAACCAAACGCGCAGCACGTCGAACATGCAGTAAAACATGACAGTTTCTTTAGTATAAAGTGGTCGTGTGTAGCAATTACTCAGTGCGCGCGGAATTGAGATGAAGGCGCACTGAGTGTACAAGGAGTTTAATTTAACCGCAGCTTAATGTTCCTTCCAACACCGAAGAGAAATGGCAAGAACAAGTCGCGTACACAAATGTCTATACAATGGCTGAAGGCGACAAAGCATCGCCTCCCTGGAGCTTCTACTGGTGGTGTTAAACCATCAATGGCACCCCGTGCCCGCTTGTTCATTTATTTAGCCCTGTAAATTCAAAGCCCTGTTAATTCCAAAAATTATGTTGCGGAACGTAATCTTTAAATGGCAACTGCAGGGAAGACAGAGAAGCTTCTGTCGAATTGTTTAATTCTCCGATGCGACGTATGGGCTAACAACGGTAGGTGCTCATGGGTGCATCTTATTTTCATAATTCAGAAGAGCGGCGAGTTGGCCAAGTTGGTTAAGGTTGATAATTAGCGGCAGCGCAAACGATAAGGACGAAGCGACACGACAAACAGGGCAATTCTATCAGTCTAATATCAAGTGCAACTTTATTTTTTCCCACCGTTGTTTGTTCTTATAGCCGAGTCGACCAAAGTGAAAATTATGTGTCGTTTTACCGAGGAAGTGAAAGAAGCACTGGAGGCTAGTTTCGACCACACCATCAGTCGAAGTTTCATTTCTCCATATTTCGTAACTGCCGAAAATTGTCATATCTCACCAAAATTAAAGTTCAGGCGTCATTTCAGACATTGCATGGAATTGTTAGTAGAAGAATTCCAACGGAACTGTTTACGAGCGTGTAGAAAAAAACTGTCGATCAAATTGATCGATTTCTTAAGTCTCGGCTAGGAAAGAGTCAAGACGTATTGATATCGTTTTAGGCATTTATACTTTGCCGTTCAACGTGCATCTCGGTCTTATCAGCAACTCTGACAGTGTTCCTCTTACTCGTAGCTACACTACGCACTGCGGAAAGCGCGAAGAGCAAGTTTCGCGGTTTCGGTACATGCGGCAGTGAAAAATAAATTGACTGTGAAGGCGTTTATTAGGCACCAGCCTTTTGGACCGACCGTTAGTTGAAGCGTTTGGTAAGGCCATTGGTTTGGGGGTGGTACGCCGCGGTTGTGCGATGAACAACGTGGCACTCCTTGAGAATGGCTTCAACGACCTCGGACAGGAAGACACGTCCGCGATCACTAAGCCGTTCCTGGGGTGGCCCATGTCGCAGGATGAATCGTCGAAGTAATAAGGAGGCAACATCGCGCGCTGTAGCTGCCGGTAGGGCGGCAGTTTCGGCGTAGGTGGTCAACTGCCACAATGGCCCAGCGATTTCCAGCCGACGTCAGTGGAAGGAGCCCATACAAATCGATGCCGACGCGTCCAAACAGCTGGGTAGGGCAAGGTAAAGGTTGCAGACCGGCCGGCGAGAGGCGGGGCGAAGATTTCCGGCGGTGGCAATCGGGACAAGAGCGAACGAACTTGAGAACGTAGCTGTACGTACATCCCGCGCCAGTAATACCGCTGTTGAAGACGCTCGTAAGTCTTGAAAACGCCGCAGTGCGCACACTGTGGATCAGTGTGGAAAGCTGCGCATACTTCGGAACGCAGACTGCGGGGTACCACTAACAACCACTGGCATCCGTCGGGGTTATAATTGCGTCGGTGAAGCAGGTTGTCGCGAATGGCAAAGTGGCGTGCTTGGCGACGCAACATGCGAGTGCTTGGTTCGGCCGACGAACCAGAAAGCAAGTCTAGAGGGAGGCAATCCAATGGTCCATGCGCTGCTCAGAAGCGATGGTGTTAAGGTCGAGCGAAGAAACAATCTCGGATAGGGAAGAGCAGGTATTGTCAGGCAACGGAGAGCGCGAGAGGGCGTCGGCGTCAGAATGCTGGCGTCCGGTGCGGTACAGCACGCGGATATCGTAGTCCTGCAAGCGAAGTGCCCATCGAGCAAGACGGCCAGAAGGGTCCTTCAAGGACGACAGCCAACATAGTGCATGGTGGTCCATGACGACGTCAAATGGACGGCCATATAAATAAGGTCGGAACTTAGTCAGAGCCCAGATGATGGCTAAAAATTCTTTTTCTGTCACACTATAATTTGCCTCAGCTTTCGTAAGCGTGCGACTTGCATAGGCGACGACATATTCAGGAAACCATTGTTTGCGTTGGGCAAGAACAGCGCCGAGGCCAACCCCGCTGGCATCTGTATGCACCTCAGTAGGAGCTGTCGGATCGTAGTGGTGCAAAATTGGCGGGAGGTAAGCAGATGACGCAGCTTTGTGAAGGCCTCGTCGCACTGGGACGACCACGAAGTGAGGGGCCCGTTGTGAGCAAGCAGTTTCGTCAGGGGTGAGATGATGGCGGCGAAATTGCAAATAAAGCGTCTGAAGTAAAAACACAGACCTATGAAACTGCGCAATTCTTTGACAGATGTTGGCTTCGGGAATTCAGCGACATCCCGAAGCTTGGCTGGATCGGGGAGTATCCCATCCTTGGATACGACGTAACCGAGGATCGTCAGCTGCCGAGCCGCAAATCGGCACTTATTGAGGTTTAGTTGTAGGCGGGCGTTTGTTAAGCACGTCAAGACACACCGTAGGCGTTGAAGGTGCGTTGTGAAGTCCGGCGCAAAAACAACAACGTCATCAAGATAGCACAAGCATGTGTGCCACTTCAAGCCACGCAAAACGGTGTCCATCATGCGCTCAAATGTGGCGGGTGCATTACAAAGCCCAAAAGGCATTACGTTAAATTCGTATAAGCCGTCGGGTGTTACAAAAGCTGTCTTTGGCCGATCGGCGTCAGCCATGGGTACTTGCCAATACCCTGAGCACAGATCTAAAGATGAAAATAATTCTGCGCCTTGTAGACTGTGAATGGCGTCGTCCATGCGCGGGAGAGCGCAGACGTCCTTGTGTGTGATCTTGTTTAGGCGCCGGTAGTCGACACAGAACCGCACAGAACCATCTTTCTTCGTAACGAGGACCACAGGGGATGCCCATGGACTATTGGAAGGTCGTATCACCTCGCGGCGAAGCATATATGTCGTCGACTTGTTCGTTGATTACACGACGCTCTGCAGGAGATACACGATACGGGCGTTGCCGCAATGGCGGTTGCGAGCCAGTGTCGATGCGATGAGTAACAGCTTATGTCCGGCCTAGGGAAGATTGCCGACATCGAAAGAAGAACGAAATTTTTCCAAGAGGCACACAAGTTGAGATCGCTGGACCGGCGTAAGGTCATCGGCAATGGAAGAATCAAACACATCACTGGACGGTCCCTCACAGGTATAAATAGCGGTGAGCGCATTAGAACTAGCGCAGTAATTGTCATCGGGCACGTCCATAACTTGCATGTCTTCAATCGCTTCGACATTGCCTAGACATTCCCATCGGAACAGCATGACAGGGTATGGGAACGGGTTGCAAACGAAAATGGTGCTGTAGCCCTGCTTGATGTCCACTGTCGCAAAAGGTAGCAGCAGGCCTGTCCGAGTAAGGAAGCGGTCAGATGGAGACAGCAGCGCAACAGCCTCTGAGATTCCGCTGCAGTACATGGGCACGACTGTTGACGGGCGGGGAGGAACGTGGGTGTCGTCGTGGACAATTAGCTTGCTCGACAGGGAAGTATTGTCGGTGATCGGGAAGTCTAACAGTGGCGAGAGTTCCATCTCGGCCCGTGCGCAATTGATAACGGCATTGTGGCGCGAGAGGAAATCCCAACCGAGGATAACGTCGTGAGAACACAAGGTGATGATTATGAATTCTATGCCGTACAGAACGTCGTCTATAACAACACGAGCAGTGCAAGCCGCTAAGGGGTGGATATGCTGAGCACTGGCTGTGCGGAGGGACAGTCCAGAAAGGGGCGACGTGACTTTCCGAAGTAGGCGGCAAAGCTTAGCGTCCATAACACATACGGCGGCTCCAGTATCCACGAGTGCAGATGCGCGAACACCGTCAACAAACACTTCGATCACATTTGAAGGACTGCGTTGAGGACTTTCACGTTTCGACGGCGCCGCAGCCCTTGCCTCTTGGACTGCGACGATTAGTTTTCCTCGTCCAAAGTTACGGGACGGGGTCGCATCGGCGACACTGAGCGATGGCGTGGAGATGGTGAACGGCGGGTAGTTGGCGTCGGGCGCGAAGTCGGTGACATAGCCGAACGGGGTTCGTAATATGGACGGTTGAACTGGCTAGTCACGGATGATGCGGCGCTAGGCGGCTGAGTGCGATAACAATAACGAGCGACGTGACCGGCATGGCCGCACGCAAAGCATATCGGCCGGTTGTCGGAAGTACGCCATCGGTGCGCTGGGGCAGGTCCCATCCATGTAAGAGGTCGCATTGTACTGGGTGGATGCTGGTATGACGGCATGGCGGGCTGCGGTCGGGGCCTAGCCGCAACGTTGCCATAACGGAGAGGCACACTCGGAGAGAGTGGTTGAGACCTCGTGACGACTTCAGCGTAGCTGAGTGGTGCAGCCGTCGGAACATGTGGGGGTGTCGCGACGACATCGGCGTAGCTTAGTGGAGCGGCCTCAGGACGATGGTGATGCTGGTCTGGCAAGACCTCGGCGATTTCCTGCTCGATCGCGCGACGGAGCGTGGGCATAACATTCGTTGCGGGCTGTTGCACATGCGGTGGCTGAGCGAAGGTTAGCAAGGAGAGCTGGCGTGCAACTTCCTCCCGAACGAACACTTTCACTTCTGTCAGCAGTGCTGTCTGGTCGGAGATGGTGGCCATACCAGCAATGTGTCCGTCACGCGATGAAGGGCGACGTGTCAAGGAGCGCTACTTTCGGAGCTCCTCGTAGCTTTGGCATAGAGTGATGATGTCGGTCACGGACTGAGGATTCTTCGCAAGAAGCATGTTGAACGCATCGTCTTCAATCCCTTTCATGACATTTATTATTTTGTCGGATTCCGACATCGTCGCGTTGACTCGTCTGCACAAGTCTAGAACATCTTCGATGTAGCTGGTAAATGATTCACCCGGCTGCTGTGCACGTTCTCGCAAACGCGATTCCGCTCGGAACTTGCGCACCGCAGGGTGACCAAACACCGCCACCAAAGAAGTCTTGAACGAGGACCACGTCGGAAAATCGGTCTCATGGTTGCTGTACCAGAGACTGGCGACACCCGCGAGATAGAAGATAACATTGCTTAGCTTTGCGGGGTCGTCCCATTTGTTGTGACAGCTGACCCTCTCATACGTTGCCAGCCAATCCTCAACGTCGGTTTCATCCGCACCGCTGAAGATAGCAGGGTCCCTGTGGCGAGGCACACCAGAGCACATGACAGACTGAGGAGGCGCTTGCTGGGATTGGGTAGGTGCCACTTGCTGGGACGCGTGTTCTGGCATGGTTGAGCGAAGGGTACGGGATCGAAGCTCCAGGATTCACGCTGAAGGCAGAAGCACTCACCACCAGTTGTAAAGGCGTTTATTAGGCACCAGCCTTTTGGACCGACCGTTAGTTCAAGGCCCGAGATCTCAGCACGAGCGGCGTTTCTCGAGGAGAGCGCTGGAGGGATCGACCCACTAGAAAGGGCTAGAGAGCATGACCCACTATGGCGTTCGTATCCTTCGCTACATGACAATCACTTAAGTATCCTTAAGGCTCATTCACAGCGGCGACTTGAGGAGGTCGCGCGACCATTTGCGACTCGCGACCAAAAAGCGACCGAAGGCGACTGATGTTCACACTGACAAATTCTACCGATGAGTCGCTAAACCTAAACGTCACACGATATGCCGTTCACGTCTGCTTGAAAGGTCATCGCCGCGCAAAATAACCGTCAGCGTATACGGACGTCCTGTTCCTTCGCATCTGATTGGTTCAGCTGTTCTGCGACTGCGGTCGCGCGACTGAAAAATTGAGCAGTGAGCGACTGGCCCGAAATGGCCGCTTTTCAAGAAAAGCGACCATTTGCGACCATTTTCGACTGGTCGCCTTGCGACAAACTTGGTCGCACGAACACTGTCAGTCGCCGGTGTGAATGAGCCTTACGTGGTTTGAATGCGAAAGCGTCATAACTTCTCTAATTAACTGGTTACCTCCGTGACACGTGACGCCGTACGTTGTCACATGTCCTTCACAACTCTACCTGTGTCCACCTTAATCCACCTTGCTCTGATTTGTACGAACCTTAATCCACCCTAATCCCCCCGCTCTAATTTGTACCAAACTTAATCCACCTCAATTCAGTGCGCGCTAATTTGTACCCACTTCAATCCACACAAATCCAATCCAGTTTAATTCACCTTTATTAACTTTACTCCGTCTTAGGTCACCTTACCCCGACTTGCTCTAAGTTTAATTCTCTATTACCACTGACTTCATACAAGACGCTGATGATATCGCTGGTGATGATCATTGGTACCACTTATTGCCGATAACGGCAGCTTTTCTGCCTCATAGGACATACCTATGAAGCTTCCGCATTAATAAGAAATAGTTCTTGCAGTTGGCGCCAATGAAAGTCCCACATAAAAAGGTACCCGATACCCGTGTCAAAAAGGCTCATTTACCCGACTCTGAATCAAGCGCTGCTACGCATCGTTTCAAACCGTGTCTGCGATCACGCTTTACTCGAGCAAGAAATGCTTCACACCAATCGATGTCCAGGGGGATCGAAATAGCCCACGTGGCTGTAGTCCAGTTTGTGTTCTTCCATTTTTTAATAAGGTTATTGAAAAAATTATCGAAAAGCGTCTAACAAAGTATTTAAATAAATTTAGTATTCTTTCGCCCCATCAATTTGGCTTTCGTTCTGGTTTTTCAACTAATCTAGCACTTATAGCTCTTACTGATTACCTCAAAAAAGCAATTGATGAAGGTAAATTTGCAGACTCCATATTTGTTGACCTATCTAAGGCCTTCGACACTATTGATCACGCAATTCTTTGCGCTAAGCTTGAAGCCATTGGAATAACAGGTCCGCCACTACTTCTAATCCGCAGTTACTTACAAGAAAGAAAACAAGTCGTTAACATTTCTGGGTACTACTCTAAAGAAGCTACTACTAATATAGGTGTACCGCAGGGGTCCATATTAGGTCCCCTACTTTTTCTAATTTATATTAATGATCTGCCTAGTTGCCTCTCCTCATCGAAGTGCATTCTGTACGCTGATGACACTACTATATTTAATTCTAACAATTGTGTAAAAACACTAACAAGTAAATTAAACGAAGATCTTCTGTCAATCTCCGCGTGGTGTGACCAGAATAAGCTGCAGATTAACCATAATAAGACCAATTTTGTCGTCTTTACCTCGCATCAGAGATCGCCTGACCACCTTCAATCCATTTCCATCAACAATCACCTAATCAATGCAGTTCATCATTGCTCCTATTTAGGTGTGGAATTCGATCGCCACCTTAAATTTCACCTTCACATAGCTAACGTAAAAAAGAAAATGGCATATGGAATACGCGCTCTAATTAAAGCACGACCTTATTTCTCATTTTCTACTCTAATGTCGCTGTATTATGCTTTCGTTCATTCTCATATCAGCTATAACATTGAATCATGGGGAAACACTTATAGCAGTCACATAATGTCATTGGAAGTCATTCAAAATCGAGCCATTCGTCTAACAACATTTTCATCTCGTAGCATCAACGCTAGTGAGTTATTACATGCTCATAACATTTTGAATGTGACTGATCTTGTTAAATACAACCTCGCCTTTTTTATTTTTAGGGCAATAAACAATAATCTTCCAGTAACCATCATACCAACGACGTCTCTTATTAATATAAATAATACTAGATTTGCAGAGAATATGAACTTTATTTTACCCAGCGTTCGCACCGACTACGGCAAGCAGTCATTACACTTTTCAGCTTTATCCCTCTGGAACACATTACCATTTCCTTTAAAATTGTTGAAATCTCACAGGTTTCATACAGAACTTAAGCGCTTTCTTTTAGCTTTATCCGACTCCCATTTTTCAGTGTAGTATGTTTTTTCTTTCTTTTTTTTAACTTTAACTGTGTTTCTATATTTATTTCCTGCATTCTTTTCATCGCCTTGGAAAAGCACCCTTTTCTAGTTCTCCCTGTTATTGGGTGATCTGCAACCTTGTTCTTATGCATTAACTGCTGCATTTTTTGTATTTATGCCTTGTCTTTAAAAAAAACTGTATTATCGTAAACTTTACATGTTGCCATTGTTTGTTTGTATTAATAATTCTTGTCATCATGCATAGGAAGTCCCATTTCAGTTTTAACTACGGGACCTCCTCCTGCATATACTTACCATGTAATTAACCCCGTTTTTTATATTGAAGAAACTGATTCTGATCCTGAGTAGAGAAAAGGCATGCGTTATTGAGAACCATGGGTGGCAACGTTCGACTCGTTTTAAGTCAGAGTGAACAAGACACTACACTACCGACGCTGAAGTGGCAAAAAAGAAAAAAAATCACGTCGTAGCTAAAACTTGCGGTGAATGAGGTAATCATTTGATTTCAGCGGTGCACACAGCATTATGCGACGCCTTTTTTTTAACTTCCGGTATGTAGGAACGGTTACCTCTCAAAGTCAGTTGTCACCAGTGTGAGTGAATTTGTCACGCTTTATCCTGAGCAAGGATGTCGTTTCGGAGCTGTCGTTCCTGTTCACGTCGTTATACTTAGCTTGTTGTCGTTCTTCCAGTTCGGTATTGCAAAAAGTACTTCAGCAAGACGGAAATTGGGTGAATTTGTATCCCAAAAGTGCTTTCCCGATTTCCCAAACTCAAGAAAGCTTATGCAGCCGAAAACCTTATCCCCCGGGCATACCTTTTATTTTTCCTTTTTTTTCTGAATTGATCTAGTGTGTGATGGAGCGGCTTTATTGAATTCCAACAAACCTTTAATGTCCCCAAAATACACAAGATACAAAATACAAACACATCGATCACTTTGATGTGCCACGATTGCGACCGATTGCTTAGTCAACGCGTGCGTTCCGTCGCCGGGTGGACCATTTATAGTAGGAATCGATGACGTGACGGCGACTGACCAATCGGTTGCGCGGAGGCGAAGGTAAAAGGGCCCCGGTGCCTTCCAAGTCCCTGTGATGTTATTTCGACAAGGCCAAGCACGTCGGGTCATGTAATTCGGCACGTTTTAACGCTAAATAATAGTCATCATAAATCTTGAAAAATAGTTTGTCGTTATGCGCAAGTTATCGGCAGTAAGGTGGAAAGCTGGGCGAGTTGTAATTCATGCATTCTTTGTATCGGCGCGAAAATCTCTACAGTATGCTCGAGAAAACAAGCACTCGGCATACATGCTCTTCCTGGACATTCAGCAAGCTGTCAATTCGGTTCCCCATAAGGCGATTATTATCGCCCTTGTGAATGCGGTAACTTCGGGTCGACTGCTTCATTTCGTGCGTAACTTTCTATCTGAGCGCCACATGAAAGTGCGTGTTGGAAGAGCAACAAGTGATCCTCGCTCTTGTTAAGTGCGGTGTAACGCAAAGCAGCGTCTTGTCGCCGCTTCTCTTCAACAGCGTACTTGCTGGACTTCCAAGCCGATTGCCTCAGGAACCTGTCTTTCCAATATGATGGCAATCTATGCTGATGACGTTGCACTGTGGAGCAGCGGTCCTTCGCACCGTGGTCCACGTCTTCGTCAAATCTTTCAGAGAACTCTGAATGCGACATTCAGAGTACTTGGAGGACGTTAGTCTGCAGATTTCACCAACTAAGTCAGCCGCAATTGCGTATCATCGAAGGCAACGGGCTCGTCGAAGCTTGAGCCGGGTGTACCTCGGAGAGACACCAGTACAATGGGTACAACACCACCTTTACCTGGGCGTAAATATCGCCTCTCTTGGCGCCCTGCCATTACTTCTGTGCGGTGAAAATCCCGGTCGCTGCTCAAGTATGCGGCCGCCTTGACTGCTAGGGGCGCTGGCAGCGAGCGACCAGACGACAGTACTTCAAGTATACCAATCATCTGTCCTCTCTGGCGTGATGTATGCCTTGCCAATCGTGAACGTTCCACAAAATGTGATGTCTCAATTGGAAAGGGACCATCGTGTTGCCCTCCGAGTCATGCTTGGCTTACCTCGTGGGGCGCAATCTGTTCCACTACTCACAGAAGCGCACCAGTTGCCCCTGAGTTTGCAAGCAGACCAGAGAGCGCTACACCATATCGAGCATTTGCACCGAGAATCAGACGGCCAAGCACTGATTAATCGGCTGATTCAGCGCCCGTTCTCTCGTATGGGGAAAATGGCGTCATTGTTTGTGGACATTACTGGCAGTTCAGAAGACACTACTTAATTCACAACTCCGAAGAGGCGCAACAAATGTTTCTTCCCCATGTATCTGTCAGTTCAATAAATACATAAAAAGTCTACCCAGCCTGTTTCGGCACTATTTCAATTGGCCCAGTCTCACCTATTTGAAAAATTTGGAGGTTATACTATTGTATTCACGGACGCATCTGTACACAGCGATGTCCAAGGCGCTTCAGCAGCTTTCGTTCGCCCTTCGACTGGCATCAGACGGGTGTTTAGAATACTACATCCAGCCTCGTGAACAACTGCAGAACTGTCAGTGATTTATGTTGCCCTGAAGTACGTACACTAAGAATTAAATGCTTTGAAGGTCGTCATTCTTGCAGACTCCCGTGCTGCCCTCAGCAGACTGAGACAAGATGCCGATAGCCCAATTTTGTGCAGTATTCAAGAAACGTCCAACAAAATTACTGCCTGTGGAGTGTCCCTCATTGCCCAGTGAATTCCCTCGCACGTGGGCATAGCTGGAAATGAAGAGGCTGATCGCTTCGCTCCAAGTTGTGCCCACCGCGAATATGACTGCCCTGACATTTCCTGCATGTTTGAAAATGCTCGTCTTCTGATACGCCGACACCTTCTAAAGCAGCACCCAGACAGGCATGTTGCAGACGGATTGTTCCCTGCCCGTGTTCGTGGTCGAGGCTTGCCCCGTCGTGCTAGAGCACTGTCATATAAGTTAAGGGTTGGGCCTGTGTTGATGCGTGAAAGCCTGTACGGATAAGGACGTGTGGACAGCCCGTCGTGTACGTTTTGTGGCTCCTGTGAGACACTTGAACATCTCGTTTTAGAATGTCCCGCATTCGTTGCGCAGCGCGCTTTGCTAATGAAGGAATATGGACTTATTGGTCTGCAAGGTGCGACCCTTGACGATTGCCTATTTCCAAGGGGGTGCGCTTCCCGACGTGACCAGGCCCATCGAGCCCTGCTACCTTTTCTTAAGGACACTCACTTGGCCTCCCGTTTATAGGCATTATTTGTATTTTGTTTTGTCCTGTATGTGTCTCCGTCATTACTTTATTTCCCTTGTTCTTTCATAATATTTTCATTTCGTCTATTTCCTACTCCTGAAAGAGTAGGCAGGCGTTGGGCCCCTATCGGTGGCAGTTGTCAGCTTGTTCCCTCCCTATTTCCTTCGTGTCCTTGTGTTATGTGTGTACAAACCAAATAATAATAATAAAATGATGGCAAAATGAAAAATCCGCGGACAAGGAACGCGCGGATAACAGAGGCTTCCGAGAACTAGGTTGACGTGGCGTCGCAGTGATGCCCTCTCCCCTCACGCAACGCCTGGCGCTCTAGTGCAACAGGAGGCGTCCTCTTTCACCCGCTCTGCTCTGTCGAGGAGCGCTCGTGACGTGGCGTCGCAGCCAATGGCAATTTATGTGCTGTTTTTCGCTTGTCCAGGCGACAGACGCCGGTTTTACCGAATTTACACAGGACAGCGCTAGTCTTGTGTTCTTCCCTTTTTGCGTTGCCCTCGTTTTCCGCGCTCATCTAAACAATGCGCAAGCTCTCGCTTACAGTAGAAACATCAACCTAAGGCTGGTTCGGGCTGGATTGTACAACACTGCTCAGAACTCTCTTAGATTCGTTGTGTGCTTCGAAAAATTTACATAGAATCTTCTAGCGCTGCTCAGCGGCTGCGGTCGTCTTGGCGCCATTATGGTAAATGCGACTACGCTGCGGCGACATGGACTGCTGCGGAAGGCGGCCCAACGTGAACTGATGAGGCAAGGAAACCACTGCAGGTGGCGGCGCCAGGAGCGCTGATGACGTTCCGATCTGAGCCACGGCGGCTCCACAGTGCTGGTGAACTAAAGGTGTGCCTAGTGCATGCCTGATTGCATACGTCACGTGGCCACAGAGACGCTCTCGTGCCACTGCTCGCGCGTTCGTCGTCGTCTTCTTCCACCGCTGTCTTGAAAGCGATCGTCTAATGCGAAGGACGGACGGAAGCTCGGACTGTTCTCGCGTTGGGTTCTCGCTATGGTTACCCAAAGTTGCACTCAATGTGGCCTAAAGGCTACATTGACTTCAGCTGCTTACAACAAATGTGAAACGTGCACACAAGCACGATTAATGTGAAGATGAAGTCGTTTATGATACGCCGCTGTCATGCGGTCGAAGATACCACATCGGACAAGAAGGAATGTGCCTGAACACCAGCCTCAGAGACAACCGAAACGTATTGCCAGCAGTAATAATGCCACGTGTCTAGCGCGGCGATGACGACAACATAAGACACATCGATACTTATGAAAAACAAGCAAGAAGAAGAAGCAGTGACTAGTGCGCGGTATTTTAAAACCGTCCGTTCTTGTTACTGCCTCTGCCGACAAGTGCGTTTGGTTTGTCCCAAGTTAAGCAGCCAACAAGCCAGGGACTGGCGCCGCCTTCAAACCAACACTTACCCGCACATATCAAGGTTGCGCGCAATGTTTCCAGAGGTATACACAACCAGTGTATGCCCCTGGTGCAACGACCACACAGCCACACTGACACACATTACATACCAGTGTACGGAACGCCCAGCCGAGGCAGTATCCAGGCTGGTGAGCTCATCACAGACACTCACAACGTGGTCTTGGGAGGCACGACTTTCCGAGCTGGCACTGGGAAGCCAACTGGCGACCCTGGACCAGGCCCGGCGAGCCGCCGCGGCCAGTGGGGCTCTACAAGAGGGCTCCACCCGAGAATAACCACACCAACCACTCTTCGTACAATAAAGTTTATTATCTCTCTCTCGAGCTTTCGACGTCGTGACACTGGTGGAGATGCTGGGTACTTGATGCTCGGGATGCCTCCTCGGACCCGTACACGCAGTCCCGAGAATCAACCTCCGTGTAGCCCCGAAGAAACGTGAAAAAATACAAAAGCACGTGAAGAAAATGCTCGAGGATGATTTGATACAGCCTTCGAAGAGTCCTTGGGCGGCCCCTGTGGTGTTGGTCAAGAAAAAAGACGGCAGCTTACGTTTCTGTATTGACTACCGCAAGTTAAATCAGGTAACAAATAAAGACGTCTATCCGTTACCACGCATCGACGATTCACTCGACAGGTTGCGCCACGCACGCTATTTTTCCTCCATGGGCCTACGCAGCGGGTATTGGAAAATAGAAGTCGATGAGCGAAATCGGGAGAAAACTGCCTTCGGGACACCCGACGGTCTCTACGAATTTAAGGTGCTACCTTTCGGTTTGTGTACAGCACAAGCGACTTTTCAGCGTCTAATGGACACCGTACTTTCAGGTCTAAAGTGGCAAACATGCTTAGTATACCTCGACGATGTGATCGTTTTTTCGGCTACATTTGAAGAGCATCTAACCCGGCTGCAGGCTGCTCTCCAAGCCGTACGCTCTGCAGGCCTCACGTTAAAGCCTGAAAAATGTCATTTTGGCTTTAACGAACTCCAATTCCTGGGCCACGTCGTCAGTAGCGAAGGTGTCCGGCCTGACCCAGGCAAAATAGACGCGGTTACAAAATTTCCCACACCATCTAACAGGAAGGCAGTGAGACGCTTCTTGGGCCTGTGCGCCTATTATCGCCGGCTTATTGCGGACTTTTCGCGTATTGCCTCACCGTTGACGCGACTAACACGAGAAGATGTTCCCTTTGTTTGGGGCGAACGCGAGCAAATGGCATTTAACGAATTACGTCAGCGTCTGCAAATGCCCCCAGTTCTGGCACACTTTGACCGACAGCACTTCATACTGACGCGAGCAATGTAGGTCTGGGTGCCGTGCTGGTGCAATGGCAAGACGGCTCCGAGAAAGTGATAGCCTACGCCAGCAAAACTCTTTCGCGCTCAGAAGAAAACTATTCAACTATGGAGAAAGAATGCCTCGCCGTTGTGTGGGCTGTTATTAAACTTCGCCCTTATTTTTACGGTCGCTCATTCACCGTCGTCAGTGACCACCATTCTCTGTGTTGGCTGATAATTTTAAAGACCCCTGCGGTCGATTGGCGCGCTGGAGCCTCAGGCTTCAGGAGTTCAACATGTCTGTCGTATACAGGTCAGGGAAAAAGCATACCGACGCCGTCTGCCTCTCTCGGTCACCTATACAGCCTTCTGTCACCGAGGATCCGGACACAGATGGTGCATTTTTGGGAGTCGTCGATACATTTACAATTTCCCAGCAGCGCGACGCCCCAGAACTGCTTCCGCTTATTGATTTCTTGGAAGGCCGGGGCAAAGACGTGCCTCGCCTGTTTGGACGCAGTCTGGCGTCATTTTGTTTGAAGGACAATGTTCTCTATAAGAAAAACTTTTCTCCGACGGGCAGCACCTACTTACTGGTCGTGCCTGCTTCGCTTCGCAATGAAGTTCTCACAGCGTGTCATGATGAGGCCACTTCAGGTCGTCTGGGCTCCACACTAACATTGTCCCGACTGCGTCGGAAGAATTATTGGTCGAAGCTCCCAGCCGATGTTAAACATAATGTGCGCACTTGTCCTCACTGCCAAAGGCGCAAAGCACCACCCGACAAGCCAGTTGGTCTCCTACATCCTGTAGAGGTACCGGGAACGCACTTTGCCAAAATTGACATGGATTTTCTTGGACCATTTCCAACTTCAACTACAGGGAACAGGTGGATAATTGTCGCCACTGACTACCTCACCCGTTATGCGGAGACAAAAGCTACCCAGCGCGGAACAGCAGCTGAAGCAGCTCGATTTTTCGTCGAAAACGTCGTGCTTAGGCACGGTGCTCAAGCGATTGTAATTACTGACAGAGGCCCCGCGTTCACGGCCGAACTTTTAGAAGCAGTTCTCAAACTCAGCGGCACAGCCCACCTGAAAACGACAGCCTATGATCCCCAGACGAATGAACTAACGGAGCGTTTGAACAAGACACTCGCAGACATGCTTTGCATGTATGTCGACGTGGACCATAAGAACTCGGACGAGATTTTGCCGTATGTAACCTTCGCATATAACACCGCTCAACAGGAAACTACTCGCATGACACCATTCAGCTTGGTACACGGTCGCGAAGCCACGACAACTTTGAATGCAATGCTGCCCCATGAGTGCCACGATATCCATGCAGATGCTGAAGAATTTGGTCAACGTGCCGAATAAGCCAGACAGCTTGCACGTGTACGCATCCACCACCAGCAAGACCAGGTCGCAATGCAGTACAATCGTCAGCACAAATTTGTCGCCTACACACCCGGCGTGAGAGTGTGGGTTTCGATACCCATTCAGCGTAGGGGACTTTCTGAAAAACTACTAAGGCGATAATTTGGCCAATACATAATTATCAGACGACTGAACGACGTGAACTACGAGGTCATACCTGATGGTGAAGCTTGTTCGCGGCGCCGCCAGCAACCCCCCGAAGTGGTGCATGTGGTGCGCATGAAGCCGTACTATGCTTTTCCAAGTGACTGACGTTTGAGTGTCTCGTACATGCATACAGTCAAGTTGCGCATCGGGACGATGCTTCTCTTGGGAGGGAGGCAAATGCCACGTGTCTAGCGCGGCGATGACGACGACATAAGACACATCGGAACTTATGAAAAACATAGCAAGAAGAAGAAGAAGCCGTGACTAGCGCGCGGTATTTTAAAACCGTCCGTTCTTGTTACTGCCTCTGCCAACAAGTGCGTTTGGTTTGTCCCTCGAGCTTTCGACGTCGTGACAGTATAACCCTGCAAATTTAGGAACCAATAAGAATAAGCGTTTATATCGATTCCACAATTAGAATGTGTCAGTACTATTACACTTACAAAAGACACACTGGAGAGAGCTACCATCGAAACATTTTAGGTGTTATCAATACATGAAGGTGAATGCGCAAGCAAACCGCTTGTGACACTAATGCTGTGCAAATGAAATGAAGCTGATGTGGTAGACTGAAAAAAATTAATATCGAAAGTGATCCGCATGCTTGATGACCGGGAAAAGGTACCGCTTGTTCCATGCGAATATGAAATGCAATGTTAACCAATGTAATTGAACAGTGCCTGGTTTTAAATTAGAACATCGAAAAATATACAAAATTATCTATACGAAAACTATCGAAATTAAGAACATCGCGTTTAAAAATATACAACGTGCAGTACATGGTCCAGTCTTAAAGAGAATACCTATTTGTAGTCGAGAGCCGATTACAACGGATAGATGAAAGGGAGGCCCGCAAAATATTTTTATGCATGCATGTCTGCCTAATGAATCCCATCAGCACATTTTTACGATATTCTGCAGTCTACTAAATTTTGCACGTCCAATGAATTTAATTCGATTTAAAGAGGGACAACATTGTACATGTGAACGAGCCTTGGTGCTCGCTGCCCTGTTAACGTTCGAGGGTCCACGCTAAAGAAGATACTCTTTTGTTCGCCCAACCTATTACGACCCTAGACGGACGGCACTGCAGTACGGCCTTTTATCTGATACTTCACAACGAGGGCAACAGCATGCCCAGTGCCGAGCAGGTGAGATAACACTCCATGGTCAGGCCGTCGCCTTCTTGCTTGCTTCTGTGAATGTCCATGAACAGTGATCGATGTTCTTCACTGTTATTTCAGGGCACTTAGTCACCACTGCGAAATGGCACGCGAACGACATCTGCAACGCTTGTGCAGGAGCACTTACATTTCGGTTGTCCTTGCTGCCCGCGTACATTTGAATAAGTCCTTCAATAGTAGGAGTTGGCAACGGGCAACCAAAGACATCTATTAGAACCCTCCGATTGCCAAGTTTGTAGTATCTGATGCTCTGTCATTTCATTAATCTCGAGAAAGACAGACATGACGCGTTTAAACCAGACATGGAAACTGAATCACGCTCGTTATTCGTAGTACTGAAACTTCGCGGAACTAAAATTTTTTTGCATTCAAACTATAAGCAGTCAACTTCTGAAACAGCAATTTCTGAAACGCTCATTATTTCGAAAAGTTCGTACATGTGGTTCGTCATGCGACTTTGAGATATATGTGTAAAATTCCTGGTAAAGGTACTTCGACTGAATCTCTATAAAGTACCTTTGAATCTGCAGCGGCGGTGTGTTCTTTGTTATTTCCAAAAATGTTGTTGGTGCTGCTGCTGTTGTTTCCCTGGAGCCATACGCCGAGCATGCTGCTCCAGATCACCGTGGCAACGTATGAAATGACCCCTAATATACAATGTACACGCACGCGCAGAACATTCCCAAGAAACTGGCACGAGCATGGAGGTTAACAAGTACCCAGTGCATCTAGAGAGAGTATAGTTATTGTGAAATGGACGAAACAGGTTAATCAGTATTCAAGCAGAGATTGAACATCAGACACCATGTGACGCCGTAAATATTGGACTTTCTTTGATGCATAACCACCCGGTATCTAACACTGACCCCTCTCTAAAGAAGAAGCTCCCACAAAGAGTTAAGCGGGGAGGACGCCATAGATCTTAGAAAAATACAGATGTATGTTCTTCCGCACCTGAAAAGACAAAACGCCATGTTTCCTGACTGGTACCCGAAGGTTAAATACCCTTGGTGCGAAGGTAGCCCCACTTTACACCACGTATGATGGGGCTGCACTCAAAAGCCACAGGCACTTAACACAGAGTTAAGCATACGGAAAATCCTAAACTCGAAGCAGTGGGGGGCACAAGTGTCCAGCTCGGATCTAGAGGACCACATGGTTCCCCTGCATCCGGCGGGCGGCTAAAGCCAGCGAGGCCCTGGTCTAGCAGACTCTGACCATCTACTCCCCAAACCCTCTTTGCATTTTCACCAATAAAGTTTCTATGCTTCTTTGATACATAACCGCCGGTACCTAACACTGGCCCCTCTCTGAAAAAGAAAAGCGGAACTAAACTTTTATAACACTAAGGAGGTGTTCTATTCAAGTTTAGCCTGCATTGTACATGTACAATATGTAACCAGTCGACAGCAAAGTACGTGCACAATTCTCAGATTATCAACTTCGAAATTAGTACATATGCATTTGTAAGTTGCTAAAATGTGCATGGGCGGGCCTTCAAATGGTGGTTTCAATACCCACGCTTTCCACCCCAGCATGTCTACCACAACTTTGTGCAAACGTTGTAAGGCCCTTCTCTGTAAAGAACAAATACCAATTAAAAATAAATTACTAGCTACCGAATTGACTAGGCTATTCGTTTGTAAAGAGGGCTTGGCGATTGCACAACCGCCTTGATTGATAGTGCGCTCGTCTCCTGGCCGCCATCTTGGGGTACGAGCAAGTCTATAAACTCCGTGAACAAAGAAAGCCGGAAACCACGACAGCACAAAAGCCGCGTCTTGCGCCCAGAGGCAAATCGATAACAGTCATAATGCGGTGGAAAACAGTCCTGTCGAAAAGCAAAGCAATGTGCACATGATAATTTGGTGCACTGACGTCATCATGGCTGTCATGTGTTGAGGTACTCTCACGGTGAGATGCTGCCACCGCGACGTCACGTGAAGACTATCTACGTACACGAACTGCTTTGCGAATGAAATTCGTCATCTGTGCTTTTCTCCGCTCGTCGCATTGCTCGCCCCGGCAACCGCAGCACATCACGTGAGCAACAATCAACAATGCAACAGTCGGCCCGCGGGTCCGAGCGGGCTCGGTGGTCCGAGCTTCGGGGCCCACGCATGCGCAGTCGGGACGGCTGCGCATGCCTGTGGCGGCTGCGCAAACGCAACATCCAGTGCCCGTCACCCCTTCTGGGACGGTCGAACCATAGCAGAGCAGCGCAGGTCTGTGGTGGATGGCCTGACCATCAACTCCTTTGAGGAATGAATCAGTGCCAGAGGCAATGAGGCCACGAAGTTGGCGCTGGCGCTCCTGCGGTACGCCGACATGATCGAGGTTCTCCCTCACAAATAGGAATATTCTTGATGATGATGACAATGATGATGAGGATGATGATTTTTTGGCATTCCCTCCGAAACGAGGCGGAGACAAATAATACCATAGCCTGCTTGAGCTAATCAATTAATCTCAAGGTATTAATCAATCTAATATTTCGCCCATGCCTTCCTTCCTTCGGTCTTCCTTAAAACCTGCGTATCTACCTTGTATATTTACCTATGCCTGTAACGGATCCGGCTTCATAAATGACTTCCCTGTTTTTTTTTTTTCGCCAATACTCTAAAAGTTCCTTCCTTATATCTTGCTGCCGGGAACCCAGTGCCAGCCTTTTTCTTCCATTCCTTTCCCCATAGTTGGCCAACGAGTCATGCTTTCCGAAATAAAATGCATCATTCATTCAGTCAATCATTCATTCACTCATTCTTTCATTCATTCATTCTTTCATTCACTCATTCTTTCATTCCCTTTGTAAAAGCAACACTAAAGAGAAAAACTAAGTGCAGCTGTATTAGTAAACCTCACTTCCACAACAGCAAAAAAGCCTCTCTTGATATGAGAAGTTTCTTGGTAAGCGAAAAAAGGCGAAAAACGTAAGACTGGCGATGACGCCGGCTTGAAATTCCCGCAGAAACTTGGCGAGACGTAAGGGCTTTCGACGGCTTCTGTTCGAGCCTAGTTAAGTGTAATTGTATTAGCATTCGCAGTGTGCTTCACGCAGTTTCCGAGTGCTATGCATGTCTATCTATCTACGTTTGTATCTAGGATTGTATCTAACCGTTTTTCCGCCTACTTCGGTCACAAGGTAGTTCATGGTCGGATGTGTAGCACATCGGGCTGGTGTGCTGAGGTATCAGGGCTCGAAGCCAGCCATAGGGCCAACATGGGTCAGTGAGTTTGTGGCAGTGTTTACAGACGTGCCGCTCTTCGACGAACCTCTTCCACATCGACATGGGTCACTGTAAGATGCGGGACTGGGTAGACACCGCTATTCGAAGAAACCCTTTGACACCCACTTGGAGCACTGGCTATGCTCCATTCAGTCTGTGCTGATCTCCAATGCACCTCTTGGATGCTAGCCACTGGGTAGGTGCCAGTAGCTGTGTGTGCCGCAATTCAATGAACGTCTTTGACACCAACTGGGGTAAATAGGCATGTGCCAGTGAGAATGTTCCACTCTACAATGACACCATCGACGGACATATATATATCCGCAAACTGAAAAGTGATCACCAGCTTCGTGACAACATGCGATGAACGCTTGTTCCTTCGAAGCTGGGAGGTGGCGGGTTCGAAAACCCTGTGGTGTATATTGTGAACCCACGACCGGTGAAAGCGTGGTAACGTGCAGCTGTACTTCGTGTCTCTGTGTGGAGAGCGTAATTAGCCGCACGGCGAACTAGGCCTGGACCTCATCGGTGCAGTGCAGCCTGTTCGACACGGCGTCACTTTGATTGCGGCTGCAGAGTCGAATCTCGGCAGAACAACGTGCGTGGCATTTGGGTAGGAGAGACTTGGGGTGGGAATAGGTGTTAAGGGTACAGTGCCGCGCAAACGACAAAGTCTCTGTTGAGAAAGAAAACGCGTTCAAATTCACGGCTTGCTGCTCGAGCTGCAACGTCGAACGCAACAACAACGTAATTTGGCTAGCTGGTTCTCCCAAGCCCCGCCAGCGATACACAGGCGATGTTTCTATCCAAACGGACAAAACGCAATCTGTTGTGGTGCTTCAGCAAATGAAGGACTGCACCCTTTTCTTTTAATGCGTTAGGATTTAAGGGCCTTTCACGCATTTCTCAGGGCCTATGTGTGTATACTCGTTTGTTTGTTTTGTACTAAAGCGACGCAGAGCAGGAAAAGCTGGAAATCCGAGCGGCTCACAATCGCGCCAAAGACTGGCGTTCCGGCTAGATTAGTGGCTGCACTGCAGGCGTCGAATATACAATTTGGCCGGCCTTGCCCGTGCGCTCTTGCTTTTCATTACAGTTTGTTTCTATCTAACTATTTTCCCACCTACCTGCTCACTGGGTAGTCAGTGGTCGAATGGTTAGCGCATCTTTAAACAGACCCCTTGAATTTATCCGATGCTAAACGGACTCCAACCCACATCACAAGAATTCCTCAAGAGCATCAACCTGACGCATTAGGAGGCTGCACCACAAATGCACCGGTCATGTTCATTTGTGGCGCACTTGCCCTAACCTCGAGGTCAGCATCACAGCGCCATAGTAAGTGGTAAGTGGTAGTCCTGATAACGAAAGCCACCCACGGACGGTTGTCCAAAGGATTTGTGGGCACAGGCTTCTTTTGTATTATTTAACGCCTCACAATAACGAATGCAAAAGGATTGCAAGATGCGTTACAAGCTACGTAAGCGGATAGGGCGATTAGGAGGCGTTGGCGGGCATGTATTGTATAAAGGTCGTTCTCATAAGAATTTATCATGCTAACATAAGCTTTAACTTTTATAACTGTAAGCGAAAAACAAACAGTAGTTATGCAATGCATCAAACGGCATAGTGCCTTCCTCAACGATCATCGAATACTCTAGCAACAACGTGTACGGACGGCATACCTCGCGGGTATGAGTCACATTCTTAGGCCGCTGCAACAAGTTGTACGAGGAAACAGCGCAAAAGCAACGCAGGCTGTTGACTTTGCTTCATTTCGCCCACAGCAATGTTATCCTTGAAATAAATAGTGTAGGGAGTACTAATTCGAAATCTCTAGATATTATCTCGGGCGTCTGAACCTGCTCCTTATCAAAAATCGCACAGCCTCCACAAACTCTACGTGGAAAGATATGTATGTATGTCTCTAGAATGGCCTCTAGAATGACTTCTATGGCAATTTGAGGGTAATATAGATTCGGAGTCACTGCGCATGGCACTGTATTGCAACATCCACCTCGCGTGAGGGAAGCAAGAGAAGTGTCGGACTGCATCAATTTATTTTGGCTGCGCAACCTTCGGAATCTGCCCACATTTCGCAACCTTCGGGATCTGCCCACAGGTCGCGCGACCATTTGCGACTCGCGACCAAAAAGCGACCGAAGGTGACTGATGTTCACACTGACAAATGCTACCGATGAGTCGCTAAACCGAAATGTCACACGATATGCCGTTCACGTCTGCATGAAATGTCATCACCGCACAAAATAAGCGTCAGCGTAAACGGACGTCCTGTTCCTTCGCATCTGATTGGTTCAGCTGTTCTGCGACTGCGGTCGCGCGACTGAAAAATCTATCAGTGAGCGACTGGCCCAAAATGGCCGCTTTTGAAGAATAGCGACCATTTGCGACCATTTTCAACTGGTCGCTTTGCGACAAACTTGGTCGCGCGACCACTGTCGGTCGCCGGTGTGAATGACCCTTACGTGATTTGAATGCGAAAGCATCATAACTTCTCTAATTAACTGGTTACCTCCGTGACACGTGACGCGGTACGTTGTCACATGTCCTTCACAACTCTACCTGTGTCCACCTTAATGCACCTTGCTCTGATTTGTACGAACCTTAATCCACCTTAATCCCCTAGCTCTAATTTGTACCAACCTTAATCCAGCTTAATTCAGTGCGCCCTAATTTGTACCCACTTCAATCCACATTAATCCACATAAATCCACTTTAATTCACCTTAATTAACTGTACTCCGCCTTAAGTCAGCTTATCCCAACTTGCTGTAAGTTTAATTCTGTACTACCACTGACGTCATACAAGACGCTGATGATATCGCGGGTGATGATGATCTTTGGTACAACTTGTTGCCGACTACGGCAGCTTTTCTGCCTCATGGAACATAATTATCAAGCTTCCACATTAATAAGAAATAGTTTTTGCAGTTAGCGCCAATGAAAGTCCCACATAAAAACAGTACCCGATACCCGTGTCAAACAGGCTCATCTACCCGACTCAGAATCAAGCGCTGCTAGGCATCGTTTTAAACCATGTCTGTGATCACGCTTTACTAGAGCAAGAGCAAGAAATGCTTCACACCAATCGACGTCCACGGGGATCGAAATAGCCCACGTGGCTGTAGTAGAGAAAAGGCATGCGTTATTGAGAACCATGGGTGGCAACGTTCGACTCGTTTTATGTTACAGTGAACAAGACACTACACTACCGACGCTCAAGTGGCAAAAAAGAAAAAAAAATCACGTCGTAGCTAAAACTTGCGGTGAATGAGGTAATCATTTGATTTCAGCGGTGCACACAGATATGCGACGCCTTTTCTTTAACTTCCGGTATGTAGGAACGGTTACCTCTCAAAGTAAGGTGTCACCAGTGTGAGTGAATTTGTCACGCTTTATCCTGAGCAAGGATGTCGTTTCGGAGCTGTCGTTCCTGCTCCTGTCGTTATACTGAGCTTGTTGTCGTTCTTCCAGTTCAGTATTGCAAACAGTACTTCAGCAAGACGGAAATTGGGTGAGTTGGTATCCCAAAAGTGCTTTCCCGATTTCCCGAACTCAAGAAATCTTCTGCAGCCGATAACCTTATCCCCCGGGCATACCTTTTGTTTTTCCTTTTTTTTCTGAATTGATCGAGTGTGTGATGGAACGGCTTTACTGAATTCCAAGAAACCTGTAATGTCCGCAAAAATACAAGATAGAAAATACAAACACATCGATCACTTAGATGTGCCACGATTGCGACCGATTGTTTAGTCAACGCGTGCGTTCCGTCGCCTGGTGGACCATTTATAGTAGGAATCGATCACGTGACGGCGACTGACCAATCGGTTGCGCGGAAGCCAAGATAAAAGGGCCCCGGTACCTTCCAAGTCCCTGTGACGTTATTTCGACAAGGCCAAGCACGTCGTGTCATGTAATTCGACACGTTTTAACGCTAAATAACAGTCATCATAAATCGTGAAAAATAGTTTGTCGTTATGCGCAAGTTATCAGCAGTAAGGTGGAAGGCTGGGCGAGTTGGAATTTATCCATTCTTTGTATTGGCGCGAAAATCTCTAGAGTCTGCTCGAGAAAACAAGCACTCTGCATACATGCTCTTCTTGGACATTCAGCAAGCTTTCAATTCGGTTCCCCATAAGGCGATTAATATCGCCCTTATGAATGCGGGAACTTCGGATCGACTGCTTCATTTCGTGCGTAACTTCCTATCTGATCTCCACATGAAAGTGCGTGTTGGAGGAGCAACAAGTGATTCTCGCCCTTGGTAAGTGCCGTGTACCGCAAGGCAACGTCTTGTCGCTGCTGCTCATCCGGGCTGCTAGCGTCATGGACATGTTAAACATGAACGTTTGAGTGCGGTGGGGTCGCGCGGGGACCCAGGGGACCTGGGAGGTCCCAAATGCCCTGTCAGAATAAAGTTTTTTCGTCCTCCTCCTCCTGCTCTTCAACAGCGCACTTGCTGGACTTCCAAGCCGATTGCCTCAGGAACCTGACTTTCCAATATGCATAGCAACCTATGCTGATCACGTTGCACTGTGGATCAGCGGTCCTTCGCACAATGGTCCACGTCTTCGTCGAATCTTTCAGAGAACTCTGAATGCGACTTCAGAGTACTTGGAGGACGTTAGTCTGCAGATTTCACCAACTAAGTCAGCCGCAATTGCGTATCATCGAAGGCAACGGGCTCGTCGAAGCTTGAGCCGGGTGTACCTCGGAGAGACACCAGTACAATGGGTACAACACCACTGCTACCTGGGCGTAAATATCGCCTCTCTTGGCGCCCTGCGCCTCTGTGTTCACCGCGCCTCTGTGCGGTGAAAATCCCGGTCGCTGCTCAAGTATGTGGCCGCCTTGACTGCTAGGGGCGCTGGCTGCGACCAGACGACAGTACTTCAAGTATACCAATCATCTGTCCTCTCTGGCGTGATGTATGCCTTGCCAATCTTGAACGTTCCACCAAATGTGATGTCTCAATTGGAACGGGACCATCGTGTTGCCCTACGAGTCATGTTTGGCTTACCTCGTGAGGCACAATCTGTTCCACTACTCACAGAAGCGCACCAGTTGCCCCTGAGTTTGCAAGCAGACCAGAGAACGCTACACCATATCGAGCGTTTGCACCGAGCATCATACGGCCAAGCACTGATTAATCGGCTGATTCAGCGCCCGTTCTGTCGTATGGGGAAAATGGCGCCATTGTTTGTGGACATTACTGCCAGTTCAGAAGACACTACTTAATTCACAACTTTGAAGAGACGCAACAAATGTTCCTTCCCCATTTATCTGTCAATTCCAGAAATACATAAAAAGTCTACCCAGCCTGTTTCTGCACTATTTCAATTGGCCCAGTCCCACCTATTTGATAAATTTGGAGGTTATACTATTGTATTCACGGACGCATCTGTACACAGCGACGTCCAAGGCGCTTCTGGCAGTTCAGAAGACACTACTTAATTCACAACTCCGAAGAGACGCAACAAAAGTTCCTTCCCCATTTATCTGTCAATTCCAGAAATACATAAAAAGTCTACCCAGCCTGTTTCGGCACTATTTCAATTGGCCCAGTCCCACTGTGGTAGGAGGACGACAACTTAATATTTGTGATCGGTGTGCGGAACCGATTTTTGAAATACGCGGGCTTTTCCGTGCTTGTGCTCGGCGTGCGGGGCCGAAAAGCGCGGGAGTGAGCGTCGCTGGTGCGCGTGGTCGGTGCGCGTGCCGGGAGAGACCATCTGGAACGACGGGGCAGCCAGGCTGACAGAACGGGCAGTGCAGCGAGATGGAGCGGACCGAACGCCGGCCCATGTCCCGGCATCCCGGTCCTGCACTACGAACCGGGCGCCGCCCCGGCTTCTACCATCGTCGCGGGTCCTGCTGAGCTGGGCCTCGTCCCCGCTCGCACGACCGCTGCCGTGCTGCCGGGCTCGGGCCACGTCCCAGAGCCCTGGTCCTGTTCTCCAAACCGGGCGTCGCCCCGGCTTCTGCCACCGTCATGGGTCTTGCTGAGCTGGGCCTCTTCCCGGCTCGCACGACCGCTGCCGTGCTGCCGGGCTCGGGCCACGTCCCAGAGCCCTGGTCCTGTTCTCCAAACCGGGCGTCGCCCCGGCTTCTGCCAGCGTCGTGGGTCTTGCTGAGCTGGGCCTCGTCCCGACTCGCACGACCGCTGCCGTGCTGCCGGGCTCGGGCCACGTCCCAGAGCCCTGGTCCGGTTCTCCAAACCGGGTGTCGCCGCGGCTTCTGCCTTCTTGTGCGTCTGGCTGACCTGCGCCCACAACATAATCGTCACACCCACCTATTTGAAAAATTTGGAGGTTATACTGTGTATTCACGGACGCATCTGTACACAGCGACGTCCAAGGCGCTTCTGCAGCTTTCTTCCGCCCTTCGACTGGCATCAGACGGGTGTTTAGAATACTATATCCAGCCTCATAAACAACTGCAGAACTGGCAGTGATTGATGTTGCCCTGAAGTACGTACACGAAGAATTAAATGCTTTGAAGGTCGTCATTCTTACAGACTCCCGTGCTGCCCTCAGCAGACTGAGACAAGATGCCGATAGCCCAATTTTGGGCAGTATTCAAGAAACTTCCCACAAAATTACTTCCTGTGGAGTGTCCCTCATTGCCCAGTGGATTTCCTCGCACGTGGGCATAGCTGGAAATGAAGAGGTTGATCACCTCGCTTCAAGTTGTGCCCACCACAAATATGACTGCCCTGACATTTCCTGCATGTTTGAAAATGCTCGTCTTCTGATACGCCGACACCTTCTAAAGCAGCACCCAGACCGGCGTGTTGCAGACGGATTGTTCCCTGCCCGTGTTCGTGGTCGAGGCTTGCCCCGTCGTGCTAGAGCTCTGTCATATAAGTTAAGGGTTGGGTCTGTGTTGATGCGTGAAAGCCTGTACCGATACGGACGTGTGGACAGCCCGTCGTGTACGTTTTGTGGCTCCTGTGAGACACTTGAACATCTCCTTTTAGAATGTCCCGCATTCGTTGCGCAGCGCGCTTTGCTAATTAAGGAATATGAACTTATTGGTCTGCAAGGTGCGACCTTTGATGATTGCCTATTTCCAAGGGGGTGCGCTTCCCGACGTGACCAGGCCCATCGAGCCCTGCTACCTTTTCTTAAGGACACTGACTTGGCCTCCCGTTTATAGACATTATTTGTATTTTGTTTTGTCCTCTCTGTGTCTCCGTCATTACCTTATTTCCTTTTTCTTTCATAATATTTTCATTTCCTCTATTTCCTACTCCTGAAAGAGTAGGCAGGCGTTGTGCCCCTCTCGGTGGCAGTTGTCAGCTTGTTCCCTCCCTATTTCCTTCGTGTCCTTGTGTTATATGTGTACAAACCACGTAATAATAGTAAAACGATGGCAAAATGAAAAATCCGCGGACAACGAACGCGCGGATAACACAGGCTTCCGAGAACGAGGCTGACGTGGCGTCGCAGTGATGCCCTCTCCCCTCACGCAACGCCTGGCGCTCTAGTGCAACAGGAGGCGTCCTCTTTCACCCGCTCTGCTCCGTCGAGGCGCGGTCGTGACGTGGTGTCGCAGCCAATGGCAATTTGTGTGCCGTATTTCGCTTGTCCAGACGACAGACGCCGGTTTTTATCGCCCTTACACAGGACAGCGCTAGTCCTGTGTTCTTCCCTTTTTGCGTTGCCCTCGTTTTCCGCGCTGCTCTAAACAATGCGCAAGCTCTCGCTTAAAGTAGAAACATCAACCTAAGGCTGATTTGGGCTGGATTGTACAACACTGCTTAGACTTCTCTTAGATTCGTTGTGTGCTTCGAAAAATTTACATAGAATCTTCCAGCACTTCTCAGCGGCTGCGGTCGTCTTGGCGCCATTATGGTAAATGCGACTGCGCTGCGGCGACAAGAACTTCTGCGGAAGGCGGCCCAACATAGAGAAACATACTACGTAAAGAGCGGACACTCCCGTAGGGCCTTGCGGCCCTGCTACTGCACTGCTACCAGCGCGACCAGCGGCTGGTCAGACTAGAGTGACCTAGAATATGGGAGAGTGTCCAAAGCGCCGGCTCCGGCGAGGGCCTTTTTCTGTGAACTGCCGCGCCGCGCCGCTGCTGCTCCGGACCCGTGGGCTTTTCGCGCTCGCGAAGCGCGCGGGAAGCGAGGGTCGTCTGCTACGCGCTGTAGTTTTTTGCGTTCAATTTCCACGCAAAGCACTTAAAGTCTATTTAACTTGAACAGTGTGGTGCTGCATGGAGATTACCCATCTTTGAGCGTTTCTTTGTGCTTGGGCAGCAAGATAATGCAAAAACTAACGTATCAAACTCATCAGCGCGGCCTAGCTCCGGTGCTAGAGTTCGGGAACGGTATTAAGGTAACTGCGCGTGCGTAGAAACGCGCTAAATGAGCCTGCACAAGGAAAGAACGTAAATAAAGAAACGTTATTCGCATGGGTACGCGGGCAATAGCACCTTGCTTGCAAGAATAAGAGTAACGAAAAAAGTAAATTACTCGCGCAGTCAAGTGAAAAACTTACGTGCGTGCCGTGACCGCTTCGCTCACCATTACGCGCTTTTCGCTCACGGTCAGTAGCGGTTTACAGCTATATGCATATGTATTTATTCGAACATTTTTTAGCCACGACAATATTTTATTATGAACATAGCAGAGTGAGAAGGTGTAAGGGGAGCAAGAGAAAGAGCAAGGACGGCCCTAACGCCGCAATATTGTTGGCTTATTTCGGTTCAGAGATTGCGTACACGAACAATTCTTGCTGTACGCTATCTCTTCAATACAAATTTCGCGCATGATGTATATTAAGGTTCACCGTGAGCGAAGCTTTTTTTCAAATTCCGACATTCCAAAGAATTCGATGCAGCCAATATAGCTAAACAAATATATTTTTTTCTACATTGGAATGAATAGATAGCTACTACTGGCCTAGCCATTTACTAATTTCTTATGTAAAAGTTATTACTGGAATAGCCTTGTTTTAATAATCCGTGAATCCTCTCTGAAATTACCTACATGTAACTTCTCATTATACCATACTTATTGCGTAAGGTGTGCTTTTTTACGTAAACTAACAAGCATTCACGGCGCGTGACGATGTTTGTGCTTGCAATTATATTGGGGGGAAAATCGTGATGAAAATTACTGTCTGATGCACAACAAATTTCACAATGGATCTACATATCCCTAAAATAGTTACCTTCAATAACAGCAAAAAAAAATGAAAAGTTTATGTTCTGGTGATTTGTTGCCTCTTTCATTACGTAACTACAAGTACGTAGTTATTGATCAGTAGGTATATTTGCTGTGTACGAACCAGCGAGAATACGCAATAAATATTCCTAAAGTTACTTTCATGTTAAAATTTACTTAGTGTTTGCGCTCTTCCAACACAAGAAGGCGAAAGACGAGTTGCACATACGTAATCCGTCATGCTCGTTTCCTGACGCGTCGCTTGCTCGTAATTATGAAATGAGGCATACGTATACAATGTTGCACTGTTAGCGTTTCATTTATTTTGGCTTGTCTTGTTTTTTTGCCGCGTATATTTCGAAGAAACCCTTTGACGTCCACTTGGATCACTGGCTATGCTCTATTCAGTCTGTGCTGATCTCCAATGCACCTCTTGGATGCCAGCCACTGGGCAAGTGCCAGTATGTGTGTGTGTGCCGCAATTCAATGAACGTCTTTGACACCAACTGGGGTAAATAGGCATGTGCCAGTGAGAATGTCCCACTCTAAGAATGACACCATCGACAGACACATATATATCCGCAAACTGAAAAGTGATCACCAGCTTCGTGACAACATGCGATGAACGCTTGTTCCTTCGAAGCTGGGAGGTGGCGGGTTCGAACACCCTGCGGTGTATATTGTGAACACACTACCGGTGAAACCGTGATTACGTGCAGCTGTACTTCGCGTCTCTGTGTGGAGAGCGTAATTAGCCGCACGGCGAACTAGGCCTGGACCTCATCGGTACAGTGGAGACTGTTCGACACGGCGTCACTGTGATTGCGGCTGCAGAGTCGAATCTCGGCAGAACAACGTGCGTGGCATTCGGGTAGGAGAGACTTGGGGTGGGAATAGGTGTTAAGGGTATAGTGCCGCGCAAACGACAAAGTCTCTGTTGAGAAAGAAAACGCGTTCAAATTCACGGCTTGCTGCTTGAGCTGCAACGTCGAACGCAACAACAACGTAATTCGGCTAGCTGGTTCTCCCAAGCCCCGCCAGCGATACACAGGCGATATTTGCAGTCCTTGAGCAAATGAAGGACTGCACCCTTTTCTTTTAATGCGTTAGGATTCCTAGGGCCTTTCACGCATTTTACAGGCCCTATGTGTGTATGCTCGTTTGTTTGTTTTGTACTAAAGCGACGAATGTGTTCTAGAATGTCTCTTGAATGACCTCTAGAAGGCTAGAAACTGACATAACCGATAAGGAAAAGTGGTGGTAACTAGGAAACGATGACATTGCCTTCAAAAAAAAACATTCTTTCGCCATCACCAACCAAACGCGCAGCACGTCAAACATGCAATAAAACATGACACTTTCTTTAGCATAAAGTGGTCATGTGTAGAAATTACCCATTGCGTGCTGAATTTAGATGAAGACGCACTGAGTGTGCAGGGAGTTCAATTTAACCGCAGCTTAATGTTCGTTCCAACACCGGACAGAAATGTCAAGAACAAGTCGCGTACACAAATGTGTGCACAATGACTGAAGGCGACAAATAATCGCCTCGCTGGAGCTTCTGCTGGTGGTGTTAAACCAGCAATGGCACCCCGTGACCGCTTGTTCATTTCTTTAGACCTGTTAATTCAAAGCCCTGTAATTCCAAATATTACGTAGCGGAACGTAATTTTTAAATGGCAGCAGCAGGGAAGACACAGAAGCTTGTGTCGAATAGTTTAATTCTCCGATGCGACGTATAGGCTAACAAAGGTAGGTGTTCATGAGTGCATGTTATTTTCATAATTTAGAAGAGCGGCGAGTTGGGCAAGTTGGTTAAGGTTCATGATTAGCGGCAGCGCAAAAGACAAGGACGAAGCGACACGACTAGCAAGGCAATTCTATTAGACTAATGTCAAGTGCAATTTTCTTTTCTCCCAGCGTGGGTAGCTCTTATAGCCGAGTCGACCAAAGTGCAAATTATGCGTCGTTTTACCGAGTAAGTGAAAGAACCACTGGAGGCTAGTTCCTACCATACCATAAGTCGAAGTTACATTTCTGCATACCTCGTAATCTGCCGAAAATTGTCAAAGCTTACCAATAGTCAAAGTTCAGGATTCATTTCAGACATTGCATGGCGTTGCTAGTAGAATTCCAACGAAAATGTTTACGAGCGCATAGATAGAACTGTCGATCAAATTGATCGATTTCTAAAGGCTCGGTTAGAAAAGAGTCAGGACGTATTGATATCGTTTAAGGCATTTATACGTTGCTGGTCGACATGCATCTCGCTCTCGTCGCAAACTCTGACAGTGTTGCTCTTACTCGTAGCTACTCGACCCACTGCGAAAAGCGGAAAGAGCAAATTTTGCGGTTTCTGTACTTGCGGCAATGAATAATAAATTGACAGTCACTTAAGTATCCTTACGTGATTTGAATCTGAAAGCATTATGACTTCTATCATTAATAAGTTACCTCCGTGATACGTGACGTCGTACATTGTCACGTGTCCTCCACAACTCTACCTGTATCCACCTAAATACACCTTGCTCCAATTTGTACCAACCTTAATCTACCTTGCTCTAATTTATACAAACGCTATTCTACTTTAATCCACCTTTATCGCCTCGCTCTAATTTGTACCGACCTTAATCCACCTTAATTCAGCGTGCCCTAATTGGTACCCACTTCAATCCACATTGATACACCTGAATCCACTTTAATTCACCTTACTTAACCTTACTCCGCCTTAAGTCACCTTACTCTAACTTGTTTTAACTAATTCTGTATTATGACTTACGTCATACAAGACGCTGATGACATCACTGGTGATGATGATCTTTGGTACACTCGTTTGCTACAACAGCAGCTTTTTTGCCTCATGGGACATACCTAGAAAGCTTCCGCATTAATAAGAAATAGTTCTCGCAGTTGGCGCCAGTGGAAGTCCCACAGAAAACCGTACCCGATACCCGTGTCAAACAGGCTCCTTTACCCGACTCTGAATCAAGCGCTGCTACGAATCGTTTTAAACCGTGGCTGTGATCACGCTTTACTCGAGCAAGAAATATTTCACACCAATCGCCGTCCAAGGGGCTCGAAACAGCGCACGTGGCTGTAGTAGCGAAAAGGCATGCGTTGTGAGAACCATGGGTAGCAACGTTCAACTCGTTTTAAGTCAAACTGAACAAGGCACTATACTACCGACGCTCAAGTGGTAAAAAATTAAATAAAAAAATAACGTCGTAGCTGAGACTTGCGGTGAATACCACAAGCATTTCATTTCAGCGCTGCACACAGCATTATGCGACGCCTTTTTTAAACTTCCGGTATTTTTTTTTTCTTTTATTGTTAAAACGTGTATTCTGTTATCGTCCAGTACACTTCGTGCGCCATCACGCGAATTTCGAATCTTAAAGGTCCGCACGCCACGTGGTGTAGAAGCTGTGAAATAAAGGTGATGTCCAGAATTGCTGGGGTTCTGAGTTCTTTGTGAACGGCTATGCCACGAACAATGTTCAACTCTGTCATCATCATCGTCATCATCATCAGCAGCCTATTTTATGTCCACTGCAGGACGAAGGCCTCTCCCCGCGATTTCCAATTAACCCTGTCTTGCGCTAGCCTATTCCAACTTGCGCCTGCAAATTTCCTAACTTCATCATCCCATCTGGTTTTCTGCCGACCTCGACTGCGCTTCCCTGTATACCTGAACTCTGCATACCTAGATTATGTGCAGAATGATATTAAATCGTGCAACCTTGCTATCTGCGAACACGTGTCCAGCATGGCTTAAATAAATTGGCTAAATGGGCTGATGAAAGCGGTTTCAGGTTGTGCTCACAGAAAAGTACATGCGACGTTTTCACGAATGAGAGAGGAATAGTACCAACCCTGCTATTGCGCTGTCTGGCCATACATTACCTGTAAGCAGAGAGCACAACTTTTTCGGCACTATACTGGCCTAAAAACTGACATTTATTTCGCACTTCAAATACTTAAACTCCAAATGCTTGTAAACAATGAATTTATTAAAGCTACTATCAGGTACAACCTGGGGCAGTGACAGGAAACGCCTTTTGAACTTGTACAGGTGCCTTGTCGGCTCACGTCTTCACTACAGCGCGGTCATTCGTCAGTCTGCGGCACCCAGTCTTTTAAGCATGTTGGATCCCGTTCACCATCAAGGAATCCGCCTCGTGACCGGCGCCTTCAGGACAAGCCCCATAGAAAACCTTTATGTTGAAGCGAACGTGTGGTCACTCCATCTGCAGAGGTCATATGCCACCCTTACATATTTCCTGAGTATACATTCAAACAGTGAACAACCTTCTTATTCAGCCATAAACGGCACCACATTTTCCTCACTTTTTCATAGCCGGTCCCTGAGCAATGCGGCACTTCTTAGTACGTGTGAGAATGCCCAGTGAAGAAATTGGATAACAACGAAAGCTGGCACCTCTTCTGTAGCTATCCCCGCCACATATTTGAAGAAAATGAAAATGAGGAGTTTTTGACAAAGTACGTCAAACAGCGAAACACTTAATAATTACACGTAATTAAGCCCGACATAGAAAATTGGCAGCCTATAAAAAATCACCGCTCAATCACTCTGTACAGATGGTTAACAAGCGAAGCTGAAACGTGCGGCGCCGGTGTTCATCACTGTGTTAATCGCGACGGTACAATAAAGTATTTCTCATTTATTAGTTACTGTATCGTCATATGGTCTGGCAACTTTGGCGTGCTTCGTTCTCTTCAAGAAGCGTTTTACGACCTGCACTCTGTTTTCGGCCAGACCATTCGCTCTCGGGAACCTGGGACTGGAAATCACATGTGAAAGTCACACACCCGCGCAAAGTTATGAAACGCACTGGAGGTTAATTGCGGGCCCCCGTCGGTGTGTATCTCCAGCGGAATGCCGTGCCTTGCAAACACCATTTCAAGTTTTCTGATGACGCTTTCACTCGACGTCTGTGTCAGACGCTCTACTTCCGGTAATTTGAATGTGCATCGTACGCTACCACGTACGAAACCCCCGAGTGTTCACACAGATCTACTCCAACCCTTTCCACGGAAAACTTGGGGCAGGGCTGTTGATGACCGGCTCAGCCGGTTGGCGATATGCAAACTGGCAGCGCGTGCTGCACTTCGCACTGAACTGTTCGATCTGTTTCTGCATTCCCGGCCAATACATAAGAAGCCTTGCTCTTGCTTTCATTTTGTTGAGCCCGAGATGCCCCTCATGCATGCGTTCCAGCATTTCCCTGCGCAGTTGCCTTGGAATAACCACTTTGCAACCCTTCATTAATACTCCATCAACGTACGACAGCTCCGATTTCACTGCAGCGAATGGACCCGTTATTTGACCTTGTTCTAGGCATGTTATGAATTGCCTCAGCTCTTCGTCTTGTTGCGTCTCTGCCTGCAGTTTTCTTTTCATCTTGTCACTGACGAGGCTTTCCAGGACTTGAGCAGCCTGCACGCTGACGCCCTCATCTTCGCTTGGCCGAATGTTGTCTTGAGCTGGGATCCGGGATAGCGCATCGGCTAGTAGCAGTTTCTTTCCTGGCACAAAGTGCAAGGTAAATTCAAAACGCATTAGTCGCAAGAAGAATCGCTGCAGACAAGGAGGCATTTCACAGAGTTCCTTTTTTGCTATTGCCAATAGAGGCTGATGATCATTCTCTACTGCTTTCTTTGTGCCAATAATGAACTCGCCAAATTTCTCGCACCCAAACGTGATTCCCAGCGCCTCCTTTTCAATCTGCGCGTATCTTGTGTCGGTTTCCGTGAGCGCAGGCGATGCATACGCCACTGGCCGCCAGCCTTTATCATGAAGCTGCATCAGCGCGGCTCCCAACGCATTCCCAACGCTTATCTTGATTTGTTTCCATGGGTCGAAAACTGCTACGACGGGTGCTGACATTAGTAACGCGCGAATACTTTCCCACTCTTTCTGGTGAACGCTGCTCCATTCGAAACACGCCCTTTCACGCATTAAACTGCGCAGCACCGCTGTTTTTTTTTAAGACAAACAAGGGATGTACTTTCCCAAATAATTCACTGCGCCTAGCATTCTTCTTACTTCCTGCTTTGACGTTGGGGTTGGCATGTTGGCGACACACTTCACGAGCTCTTCGTCCGGTTTGATTCCTTCATTCGAGATAAGGTCTCCAAGAAATTTGATTTCTTGCGAGCCAAATATACATTTCTCAGCGTTGAGCGTGAAACCGGCTTAACGTATTGCTGTCAGTGCTGCCCGTAAACGTCTGTCGTGCTCTGCTTTTGTCGTTCCCCATACCAGCACATCGTCTATGTATACACGCACACCAGGGACCCTGTCTAATGTGTCACTGATTTCTCTCTGAAATATTTCCGAAGCAGAACATAGACCAAATGGTAGTCTCAAGAATCTGTATCGCCCGTACGGGGTACTGAACGTGCAAATTCTTGACGACGCATCGTCCAACGGTATTTGATAAAACCCCCGGTTAGCGTTAAGTTTGCTGAACCACCTGGCTCCTGCTAAATCTGCCTCGATGTCTACCCTTCTGGGAAGCTCGTACCATTCGCGTTTGATGTTCTCGTTTAGGCGCCGCGGATCCATGCAGATTCGAATTCTTCCGCCCTTCTTTTCAACAATGACCAGTGGACTCATCCACTCTGCCGGTTCCTCCATTTTCACGATGATGGCTTCGGCTTCCATGCGCTTCAGTTCCTTTCGCAAAGGGGCCTGTCTCGCGTGTGGCACTTGCCTTGCTGGCACCGCTATTGGCTTGGCTCCGTCTATCATTGTGATCCTGTAGGGACGTTTGACACAGCCGAGTCCTTTGAACAACTCCGGAAATTCTGCCGTTATCTGCTCTCCCAGACTAGTCTGCCTTGAAATGGCGTGGGTGCGTGTCACCAGGCCGAAACACTCGCAGGTTGAAAGACCCAACAAAGCTTGCTTACCTTTCTTAACTATACCACTGTTCACTATCCGAGTGTGATGGAGGACAAAGAACCCGAGGAAGGTGGCAACCAGGCAAATGACAAAGGTGTGGCAGGGGCGTGCAGCGATACGGGACAGAGTTCTAGAAGATCGACTCGCATCAAGCGCCCGCCATCGAAGCTGTCATACGCAAAGGACTTCGAACAAATTGTGTAGCTTATCGAGTGTATTTTTTTTTCATGTCTATGTTGAAGTTTCGGCATTTTGTTTCGGCGTTTTGTTTTTGCTTATTACAGTCGGTTTACTATACAGTGCCCTAAGGAAGCATGATGTTTCGTCATATGGTCTGGCAACTCTGGCCAGAATGTGTATAGTCTAAAAAGGAGCACGGAATAATAAACGAGGACTTGCCTTGTCAGCCTATCGCTCTCTGTCATCACACGAAACAGTTACGTCTTAGTGTTTCTTAAATGGTTACACACACGTTCAGCAGCGACTGAAGTGTCACTGACGATATGCCCGCAGTCCGCCGTTGTCGCATTGCCGATTGCTATTCGTAAAAATTAAATTGCTTCAAAATTGAATATTTCCGTCACGTACGACAATGAATGTCTCATACCGCCTGAAGCAATGGCTCATACTCACGTAAACGCGGCCTCCCAAATACAACGACACAACAGAAGTGAAATTTTACGCTGGAATGATGAGCGGCGCATGAGCCACGTGTGGAATAATACGACGACGATGAACGCTGCAGAAGTGGCTTGAGCGCGTTCGCGCCGTTGCACCATGGGGCGCCAACGAGCCAGTTGTGGAAGACGACGACGACGCTCGAGCCATTAGTGATGATGACAGTTTCTGCGTACAGGCGACAGACGGACGAATCTGCTAGCCATATACAGCTTCGCGGTAAAATTACAGTGACGTTTCACTTCGAGTAGGCGGATTACGCGCAAGTGTATGAACGCCGCGAACACGCCCAGCAAGCCCCGCGGCGTCGAAGAACAAAGGGAAAGGACGCGAACGCGCCGAATCTCGTCACTTCCAGGCGCCTTCCTCCTCCAGCGCTCGCTTTCCTGGCGGCGAAAAAGGCGATTTCGCCGATTTCACAAACGCGAAAGCATATAGCTACGCTTGCGCGTAATTCTACGACGAAGTCAGGTCATATTTCGCCTGCTTAGAATTAGCCACACGTTTTTTGCAGTGGTTTCCCTACACACCTCCTAGGAGGAGGGGGGGGGGGGGGTGTACACGCCCCTTGTTTTTCTGAAGGCACCCCCTCAATTCGCAATAACTTTTCTTTCTGTGGTTCTTACGAGCGATGGCAAATTTTGTGTAATAGGGCCGGAAGAAGGGCATATGTAAGGGAAAGGAAACATTGTCCATAGCTTGCTTGTGATGGTAGACTCCAACACGAAAAAAAGTACGGTGAATGCGACGACCACCCGGCCTTCAAAGCGTCAGGGCCAGGGCGCAAGCTTGGGAAGCGTGCAGCAAGGCGGTGTTGCCGCGTGGTGGCACCGAGCAGAATGCCGCATCCGAAGGCTCAACCAAACGCCGCATCCGTCCCCGTCAGCGGCGGTGACACGCCGTTTTTAAGGCCGCTATGGACAGCGCCGAGCGTTTACGGTGCGCGCGTCGGGGAAATAGAAAAAAGATGCTTCTCGAACAAACTCCTAGGCGCGCGCGCGCCAGCGAACATGTCCCAGCACGCGGTCCAGGCCCTCTTCCTCCAGGCTAAGCGGCGCGGGCTGAAGGGAGGCTGGAGAAGATTCCACAGCTGTCAAGACGATAGAGGGAAAGGGACATAGCCTTCCACGTACTGCGGCGCCCACCCACTTTCTCGACGTCCGTTTCCGTTTCTAGATTTTTCAAGCGCGTTTATAAAGCAGCGTGCCGCATGGTTTAATTCGCTTTTATGTCAGACACAGGCAGACTGAGGCAGTCAAAACGTCACCATCCGATGAACTTGCTGCTGTTCCCAACCACTTCTGACCACAGATTTTCCGCATTACGGTAAGTAATCCTTTTGTTGACTGGCCTTCGGACACAACATTTCTTTATTTCGATTTTTGTCTTTATATTAATAACAAAAACTACATTAATACTGTCGAAACGATACTCAAGCATAATTTGATAGCTTCATAATTAGCGAATTGCCCAATATGTCATACTTCTTAATATCTTACAGAAATAGATGTTGCGTAATAAACTGATCAAATTTTTTGAACGGAAGACTACATTTAGATGACCAACCTTTCTGGCATTGTTTTCGATTCGGAGGGCTTAATACACCCAGATATATCCTACGCCTAAATATAGCTAAACGCTGATTTGTTTCATCATAGTCGATAACATTAACGCCTTTCATTGTCAGAATCCTGCGCAGAATTTTGATCTCTGTTTATAGCATAATATCCCCGGTATGCTACATGGTAATCTTTCTTATTCGCGAATTTATTATTTCCCTGGTCTTGAGATTATTTCTTCGCTCATGTTTGCTGTATTTTTTCCTGAACAATAGAATAAAAGTAATAAGCGTTGTTGATGATGAAATAAACTTTAATTTTCGAGACAATGTTCCCGAGCGTTTGAGCTTTGGATCACTCTATAGGTGGGAGAATCCCTCATTCCAGGAATCCTCTGGCCGCAATAGCGTCCCGCGCTCTGGCGACAAGATGTCGTTGGTCGTCAAGGGCTGGGGTGGAGATCTTGGCCTCCCACGTCACGGCGAGGAGGTTCACGTCTGCGGTCGTTGTACGCTTGGTAACGGTGTCTTCGGGGCGCCATGCGCACTCGAGTAGTAAATGAGCCAGAGTGTCTGGCACGACTTAAATCGGGCAGTTGTAGGTGTGTAGTGTCGGGTGGATGGCGACGCATGAGGATGCCTCGGGTGTGCGTGTTGCTCTGCAGTCTTCGGAATGCGGTGCTTTCCTCTTTGGTCAGTTTTGGGTGAGGTGGAGGGCACACCCTGTGTCCCAGTCGGTAGTGTTGGAGGATGGCGTTATACGTGGGGGGTACGGTCTCCGATTCCATCGCGTACCAGGCGGTCGAGGGTCTCGCGAGGCAGCGAGAGAGGCCAGGTTGACGTGATCGCGGGCCGCGGCCTGTGCGGCTTCGTTTCCCTCGAGCAGACTCGTTACAGCAGATCATACAGTAGATGTAATGAACCCACATGAGAATTCGATGATCTGGCTTACAATTTTTTGTATAGATTACGCCGGCAATCAAGCGGCAACAACCTATGCGGAGCTTCTTCCTTCCTTTGAAAACGTCCAATCAAGATCAAACTGTAAAACAAAGGGAAGCTTCCACTAGTGTATCTGAGTGTAGCTTTCCGCCAGAAAGCCCGGAACCGACCACTGAAGAGTGCGCTCAGACGAAAGGACATTCATCGGTCCGAGATTCTCCTTCATAGAGGATACAGTGACGGCTAATGGCGGAAAATTTTCAAATAGGGCATATAATGGAGGGAAGCTTCTTGTTGACGGAAAAACGGGCGGTGCATGAGTTATTATGCTAGTCACTAAGTTCAATGCATGAAAGCTTGGTGAAAAGGCCGCGAAGCACGACGCCTCAGGACACTACAAACATGCTGTGAACATTTTGAGCCAGTCGCAGACAATTTCAGAGGTCATAAATGAGGCTAAAAAAGTGCATACGATCAAACTAAGGTTATGAGAAAGAACATGGCTCTAGCATCCTACTTTCTTTTCAAGCAAGAAGTAGCCTACACTACGAACAAACGATCCTTGCTGAGTACGTTTTTCATTATGAATCCTGAAATCAAGCAGTGGTTCCGGACAAGACCCGCAAATGCGCATTGCCTTTCTGCAAGGAATTCAACTGACTGGTTGGAAGCATGTGGGGCGACGGTGACGAAACTAGCTCTTGAAAAGATACAAACCTCTGTTTACACGTTCAAGATGTTTTACTACATCGCCGACGAGTGCACCGACATTAATGGACGCGAAATCCTGAGTCACTGCATAGGCTATCGTGATGTCAATCGCCAACCGACGGACGCGTTCCTCGACGTCGTAGTTATCTCTGGCGTATCGGCTTATTCTGTGACCACGCATATCTTGCACGAGTTGAGCAAGTCTGGGCTCGACGCAGCCAAGATGGCTTATTGTTCATTTGATGGGGCTGCGAATTTCTATGGAAGGCACGGAGGGGTGCAGGCTTTACTTACACAGAAATGCAACCCTCGTCTCTGTTTTACTCACTGCAGAGGTCGTTTACTCCAGCTTGCCCTAGTGCGTGCTGCAGAGTCGTCGAAGGGAATCAAAAGGACCCAATCTCGTCTCATCACTCTACTCTTGCTTGAGTAAGAGTCCAAAACGCTTGAGTGGATTGAAACGTGAAGGGGCTGGCGAGCACGCCGAGCCCCACTACCAAGAATTACATGTCCCATCTGACCCAGGTTTGGGGTAGTCGCGTGCTTCAGACAAATGTAATGCAATGGCTAACCTCGGTACGGAGCACCGACCTGAATGATCATCAGGAGCTCGACACCAGGTAACTAAACGCTTAAGTGTTCTTGAAAACATCGAAGATACTGTCGAGTTGAAGCTTAACCTCGTGCAGCCAGACAAAACTCGGTGGCTCTCTAATGAGCGATCGCTGGCTGTAATACTGAAAGTACTTGAGCCACGGATACTCGCTTTGGAAAGCATTTACCAAGATGGTGCTGACATGAGCAGTGAAGCTGGTGGACTACTGTTACAGCTATGTTCAGAAAGACAATCGCAATTATTACACTTCTCGATCTTTTCATGGGGCCATTGGCGTCTCTAAACAATGTCATCCACGCAACTACAAAGATAGCGGTAGATCTTTTTCCTGCGATTGAAGCAACCACGGAGGCTATTTCGGTGATTTCTGAGGAAGCAGTGCTCAAAAAAGTAAGAACGTCAGCAGAGAATCTGCTTGAAAATGGTACTTTTGTGGAGGTATTAACAGACGACAACAAGAGCAACCTCACGCGTGAGTTAAAGTAGAAATCCCTAATTCTGCACAACCTTCGGCAGCGACTTGTCGATCCCACCTCAACCCTTCGATCTTTCTACGTGGGCCTACCGCAAAAGCAACACACAGTAAACTGGATGGAAGCCCTCCCAGGAATCGGCTTTCCGCACGACGAAGAACACGCGAGAAATTTAGATGCGGAGACGAACATCTTCCGATGCCTGAAGGAGGATTTGACATCCACAGCATTTTTATCTTCCCTTCTCGCCGTGTTTCCCAAGTTGCAAGAAGTTGTGTGTCATCTTTTGTTGCTACCGATCACCACAGCCACAGCCAAACGCTCCTTTTCGACCCGGAACCGGGTTTCATCGTCAGAAAGATGCCGCCTTCTGCATAACCACCTGAATGAGCTGCTGAGAATTACCTTTGAAGGGACGGAACAGCCAGACGCCAGAGATGCGACTGAGAATGACCGAGGCGTTTTTCAAGGTTTTATCGCGAAAGTGGTGGGTTGTTACAGCAAGAAATCCAGGCGGATTTAACTATTGGGAATGCGGTTGAAAATGCCTACATATAATTGTGGCGGTTTATTTTTATTGGTATGAAGGAGATTGATGCTCATTTCTTGGTTCATAATTACTTATTAGTTTAGTTGTGCAGAGAATGGTCGGGATGTGCAAAGGGCCTGTGCTTATACACATTCAACCAATTGTGTGTAGCAGCCGTAAATTCATATCTTGATTTGCCAATGTCATGCATATCGTCATGGCCGATATCGAAACTCCCATATACACCTTCCGCATGTGCCTACAGTGTTCAGCACAGAGTCGATCTCCTGGTGTGTGTGCTTAATTAAGAGTTGGTATGTTATGCCTAATGCAAAAGCGCGCGTGTTTTACAGCATTTCCCACATCTGCGTTCCGCAAGTGGGGTTTAGGTGTGAGATTTTGATAGCGATGGTGCACGACATATATATGCAAACGGCAGTCACTGCAATGATTTTCAAGTGTACGATGATCACTCGAAAAAGAAAGTGGGGGTGGGACCACTATGCAAGTGCGATGATTACTTGGATAAATACGATATATCTTTCAACGAGAAAAGCACCTACTGAAAATCACCTGTTTCAAAACTTCAATGGGCGTCAGAACACGTCGCATTTGGTTAGTAGCGTGCGGCTTGGAATGCTGCAGGTCACGCAGCCGTCAGCACTTTTCGCTGCAGTCTGTAAGGCACGCTCATTGTTTGCTGCTAATCCTATCGTTCCACCGGCGTCGCGTACAAGTCAAACACAGTACCCTGCCACACACGTCGCATCTCATCGCGCGGGGAAATCAAGTTTCCCGATATCGTCGTACGAGCCTGTAAAATAGAGGATGCGAGGGCAATTTGCAATTCTCCTTGGCACAATGGCACAATAGCCAGACCTGCTGGCTGCCTGACATGAACTCATGATGTACCCTGCACGGCGCTTTCTTTCTTTCTTCCTTTCACATTTTTCTTCTTTCTTCCTTTCACATTCACAGCCACAAGTAAGTGAACTCACGTAGGACTACATTGAAGGCGTGGTTGCAGACACGTGTGCTTGTTTGTAGGAATGTGGGGGAGGCGCCGTGCTTAGACTGAGACGAACAATGAAACCAGGAAAAACAATTTCCTGCGCCTTTTGCCCGCTTTGTAATGTTTAGTGGTGCCACATTTGACAAACGTTGGAACTGACGTGAAACAGCTTGATATCTTTTTGCACAGATGGCTCCACCACCAAAAATTGCCCGTGTGATTTATTATTTATTGAAAATCTTCAGTTTCAATCACTGCTTAGTAAAACTTGCAAGTGCTAGCAATTACACGACACTGTATGGTTCTAGTAATGTGCAACAATTCGTGTGAATTAGCGTGTACACGAAAAAGAATGTCCGTTTGCACGGACCTGGCAAGCAGATAACTTAGCCAAACTCACTACTCCCCTCTAGATTTTCTAATTACGATAAGCCTATTTTATCTCCATAAAATTTGACATAAGGGCTTACTGCTTGATTATTGAAAATTTCAGAGTTTCAGCTAGAATACTTTTGTACAGTCTTCGGTAATGCGTGACCAAGTATAGTCATATATTGATAATTTGAAGTAATAGTAACTCACGACCTATTCATCAGAACACAAAACAACTTCGCATAGATGATAAGTAAACGGTAGCCTCGAAAACCACTAAATATTGTGGTCCTGAGTTTAGAAAGAAGAAAGATATTCATTCATAAACGTTTGTAGTTTTGCCCACTTTACTTGCGCCTATATAAATTTCTGATTGCATTACACGCAATTTCTTTTCATAGAAACCTTGTATAACATTTCAATTCAAGACACAGCAAATTTCATTTTGTTATGTTGAACAGTTTAGCCGGAAACGCAGTACAGCGGAGGCTATAGTACCGCAAGAACGCCGCTTTTCGCTTCTACTATTATGACTGCCGTCAGCTAACGCTTCAAGCTAGGCAATACGTAATACTAGGTATCATTACAAAGTGCAGAAAATAGTATTTCTAATTCAATAAAATTAACAATCGTCTAATGAGCGCAGGAAGCACAGTGCGTCCGCAAACAATGACTAAAATGCCGAGCGCATGCCGCCGGAATGGGACAGCTACCTTAATTCACTTAATTAGTACAAGTAATTTCCCCTATGTTGTCCTTGGTGTCATTGTTTGTTGGCTTCTTATGATATGCTTCCTTTGCGATGTCACCCAGGGTTCACAATGCCTCAAACGTGTGTGCAACCAGGCCTTCAACCAACAGCTGGTACATCGGGAACGTTTTGCAGCCCAAGACCAATTCACGGACACAAAAGAACACAATGGATGACAGACGAGCACTCGTCTGTCATCCCTTGTGTTCATTTGTGTCCGTGTTGCTCTTGCGGTGCAAAACGTTTCCGGTGTGCAACCAGGAGACCCAAATCGCCACAACAGGTGGTGCTGCTTCAACATAGTTCTACGGGTGGAGCCCACTTAATTGTGGCTGCTTGAAGAAGGAAAGAAAGAAAGGATGCGCTGGGGACACCTGAACAACTGCTAGTGTCCCTGCTTCAACATCATCAACCACCACCAGCAGGCCAAATTGAAGAAGCATAATAGAAAGTAAACTGCAGTGAGAACGAAAGACCGGTCATTTAGACTACTGTTCACGATGATGATGACTTATTCACATCCCCCTAAAACGGTGTCATGCTTCAGTTAATCTCGAATGTCATACGTGCTTTTATTGTACAATTATTTGTGTACATCTCCTTAATCTTTTTTTTTCTCTTCCTAAAAACTTATATAAATTGTAACGCTACCTATGTCTCTAACGTCGCCTGTCATATTAATCTCTTCCCTGCTTTATACTATCAGTACTCTAAACGTCTCTTGCTTATCTCGACTGTCGACCGGTTGATCCTTCATTCCACTTAAACCAAAGCACATTTGGAAGGTGTACGTTATCAATGGGTCTCACTGAGATAATCCCTTCGCATTCCATTAGGATGTGCGGAGTGGTCTAAGGGTTCTTTCCGCAGCAGACACAGGCCTCATCTTGCTGCACACATTTGCTCCGGTATATTCTTATCCTTAGGCAAGGAGCCCGAGCGCCAAATAACGAAGCACTGCCCTATGGTTACCGTACCTTCTAATCTCTTTCTTTTTTTCCACTCTTTTAAACCTCTATGGTTTCTTTTGTTTCGATTATTTGCATACAATTTATTTTCGCTTTCTCTCACTTTCTTCTCGATGACCCCAGGATGTCTACAGTTTTAGTGACCCTGTACTTGGTTGCCAACTTTCTTGACGTCTTAATGCCTCCGTTCTTTACCCACGCTATTGCGATACAGGAACTTGTGCACTTCAGTCGCCCATTTCTTTTGATTCATGTTCCCGAGTCTTTCTTCGAATCAAATTTTGTTCTGCGCTTCTCTGATTTCAAAACCTTGGAGCTCAACTCGTTTCACCCTGCACTGTCGTATTTGTTGTTTTTACCGTTGGCTCCTGTGGCCAACCGGCCTGCCAATCTTTGGTTAACATGCAACGCCGACAAGATATCCGATTTTAAGCACATAATGGCATTTGCAAAGCCTAGCTCTGGCACCTTTACTCTTTACCAGACAACGCGGATCAGATCATAAATATTGTGGCCCCAAAGTGCTCGATGTTTCATTATTGCTGCATTCCGCTTCCCCTTTATTTTCAGATTCTCTTGGTGGGTGCTTAAGTATTTTCTTCGTACATGCATACGCCGAGGTATACTTATATTCCTTTACTATAAGGATACTGCTCCCAATTTGCTCGGGACATTTGGTGGACATATGGCACACGAAAAAAAAAAGATTCTGCATCGAGCGCCCCTCATCCTCACGTAAATCAAATATCGGTGCCACACTGGGTATTTGTAGGACAACCGGGAATGCATTTTATATGTTCGCTGCAGACGGGAACGAAACAACACGATGGCCACTTTCATATGGCCCCTAACTTACCTACATACTGTAATACTGGCCTGCCGACAATTTCCTAAAAAAGGATTCTGCATTAATTTGTGCTATCTCGACACTGGGTAACCACATGTATAAGCCATTGTGAGCACTTCGAGCCGCATTAATATTTTAATAAAAATAACCTACTTTACACAGTATCTTGTTCTATACTAGAGCTAACTAACGTCACACCCGTGTTCACGCTGTGTCAAGCCGTTGACAGTACGCGTTAAATCATCACTCAAAGGTTGCATGGAATAAAGGAACATTCATTTTTATTCATAGACCGCCAAAATGAAACTGCAAGTGTAATTCATGGAAGTTGCGCGCAATTCAGTCTCTGCGGTCATGAATGGAGGTGCCGATTCCTGGCTAGTTTTCTGCTTGGATACTCGCATCTACCATGGTAGGCAGCGCCTAGAATGTTGCTCAGTATCACATGCCAGAATGTTGTCCTTTCCACAATACCGGCAGGTCTTGCGTCGAACGCAGCAGTCGGAGAAGCAGTGTTCCTTGAGCTGTTTCAGCTCGGCCTGGAATGAGCAGCCGAAACGTGCGTTGACGCACAAAGTGACATGGCGGTGCAGCTGTTCCATGGAGAAAGTCAGGATCCTGAGCTCGAACTCGGCAAAGCGGGTCCCGTCCGCGGGACACACGCCGTCGTGGTGCATGGCTACGGTGCTGTCGAGTTGGTTTGGCTGTGCTTCCGCTGCTGCTCGGACGAAGGCGTCGTACTCACACAACTCACACAGGGTGTGGCCGCAGGGAAGCAGCACGGCCCTGGCAGGAACCACTGAGCAGCCGGCGCAGACGCGGACGCGTGGTAGTGGCTCCACGAACGTGATTGATCGCGAGTTGAGGAAGTAGCAATCGTACCCTTGGAGGACGTAGGTGGACGGACCGTGGTTCACGGTGGGGATGTGGCGCTGTCCCGAAGACCGCTGAGGTTCGCGTCCGAGATGGTTATCGCTGTCGTCGTTGGTGCGGCTGAACGTCGAGTGCGGCATGACGAAGTCAATTCTCGAGCGGCGGCGTATAGACGAGATTTGATCGTCACTGCGAATGGAGCAAGTCTGGCTTGGAAGAAAGTTGCGACGGTATTTATAGCCTGGCAGTGCTCACAGCACTATGTGTCCAGGTTCGAGAGCGCCATGAGGAGGAGGAAAAGCGAGGCGGGTTCTCGATACGTGGTACGCATTGGTTACGTCGCACGTGGCGAGGAGCTTCGAGACCGTCACGTGGTCGGAGGGGGCTGTGGCCGACTGTGCGAACAGCGAAGGTGGCGGAAGAGATTTAGAGTACGGTGCAAATAAGCGAAGTGCTCTTCTGCATGAGACTAAAGAAAAGCACTCTCCTCTCCCCTTCCATCTTTTATTTTTTTATTGTAACTCACTCTCTCTGATTTACCCAAATTCGAAGGGCGCAATATGACACGTGGTGACCTTCTAGAGCGGTACTCTGTAGTTGTTTTATGTGAAATGCCCCTCAATTGGGCAAAGTGGAACGCTGGTAAAACATTGCCAAAAGTTCGCTTACCAACTTCTACAGAAACTGTTCTACGGCGCTTACCTTATTATAACAAAAGCAACCGGTGAGTTTCAAGGAATGTCACCTTGCAACGAGTTCTGAGGACGACGAGGTTCGGGATATGCATTGGCAAAAAGGTCGACGAAACGTGGTCGTTCCTTTCCCTTTTGTGCTTTTGTATTTGAAAAAGTAATTTTGTCACAGAAATAAGTATTGCGTCAGTACATGTTTAGCTAAAGTTTGGCAATGATCATGTACACACTGGCCTTTGACTTCAGATTTGTTGCAAATGAACAGGCTTTGAGAACTGATTGAAATAAATAAAAGTTAAGGTTTCCAACAGAAATGAATTACACGGAAAGCATAGTGGAACACACACCAAATGATGCCGGTGTGTTGTGTTATATTCCTTGGCCTCTAAATCAGTGTTTTCTTCCACTTACCGTTTCTTTATCCGAACATCCAATGAGGTCAGGCAAACACTGTTCACTGCAGTGAACTAGTAAATAGCAAAGTGTAGCGTACAGCAAATATTTAATATGGAGATTAGAAAAACTCGTAATTTTTGAATTCTGCATGCTGACTTTTCGTGAACTTATTTTCCACCTATCTGAGTTATCTTGCTGAAACACTTGATTTTGTTTATATGCCACAACCAATTTTTAAACATTCTCTAATAAAAAATTGAAAATTGCGCTGTAAATCATTTTATATATTAAGTGTCCGAAAAGCGGTAAGCATATTCAGAATTTCATAAAATATAGGTACACCATGCATTGAGAGCCAAATAAGCTATAAAACTTCGCCTACTCTGATAACCGTGCTTTTCACAATTGGAACAGTGAAACGCTGATGCTGGAATGCGGCCATAATTGTTAAAACAATTAAATGCCCATTTCTTTGATCACTTTGAGCTCCTCAAAGTTGCAATAGTGTTTATAATAGGCACGGTGTTCTTTATTCCTGGAATGATTTCTAAAATGCTGATTGCAACGAGGAAAAATTAATTTTCGCACAATACATTAAACATAAAAGAAATATATTTTCTCAGAGTGAGTATTACGAAAACAATGCCGTTGAGGCAGTTCCACTACGACATGTAGCAGTCCCAAACAGTTGACTAGATTTGTAGGATCACTGACTGTACACCAGGAAGCAGAATTGTGATATTGGAGGCAGTCTCTTGAGTGGCTCTTGAAAAATAAGGGTGCAAAATTAGGTGTGTCCACTTCAAGGGGCAGGAAACATTCCTTTCTAGAGGGGGAGCTGCCCTGTGTAATTATGCAGAAATTTCCTTTTGTTGTTCTCCCACACCCAATTCCTGGCCACCCAGATGGAATGTACAAGCTGCCATTTAAGTTGCTTTATCAGTGCGGAAACTGTCGAAGCTGTCCTTTTTGCACTAGTCAGTACAGGTTTGGCACGTGATTACACTGAAATGAATATCCCTGCTTTAAGTATATGCGTTAGGCTTTTCCATATTCGACACTTGCTGTTCCATTCCTAGCGTAGTTGCTATTTCATTGGGCTACGAAGCCCGTGGGCGCAGGATCGAATCCCGGCCACGGGGGCCGCGTTTCGATGGGGGTGAAATACAATAACGCCTGTATACCGGGCATTCGGTGCACGTTAAAGAACCCGAGGTGGTTAAAATTAATTCGTAGTCTCTCAATACGGCGTGCCTCATAATAAGGTGGTGGTTGGGGCAACTAAAGCTCCCAGAATTTATTTTTTTATTCAATTCGAATTCAAAAATGTTGAGTTCCACGACCATCTAGTTCGTTTTTCTTGCATTCTTCAGAATTGAAAACAAGGAATATTTGAAAGAATTAGTGTTACTTCATTACTGACTTGGTGTACGCGAAAATATGACAAGGCGGCGGTGTAACTGTGTTCTGCTGCTACTAGGAAGCAATTCTGACTTGCTCTTCATTTTTTCATTATTTTTTTCTTTCGCGTTAGCCCTATTCCTTATCGACGGCACTGCCTAAGTCGGCACGCAATGCGTTAGCAAACAGCGCGGTGCTATTGGCTGGAAGCAGCAGCCAACAACTATGTCGTCGCCTTGTCATATTTGCGTAATCACCCGAATGAGCCACTTCGTGGTTTGAATGCTTTTGAAAACCATTGTGAAGGCGCTGCTGTCGCGTTCGCGAAGCGCGTACGCCCGCTTTCACTTCGCATCCTTTTTCATGTTTTGCGCCTCTGCTTCGAATTGAAACACATATCGACTTTCACGAAAGATGCCCAGCTGTGTGCAATTTTGGAAAGGCATCGATAAAGATAAATCGTTGGTATCTCTTCAGTGTCAGAAAACGCAGCAATCGCCAATCCCTCGAGGTGGTCATTGGCTCACGAACAAATCACGTGGCGAGGCAACCTTCCTTGAGTGCCACCGCACGGGGATGAGCTCTCTTTTTTTTTTTCTTTGCAGAAGCGCAACCATAGTTTTCTTTCAACCTCTCCTTATTGTGTTCTTTGTATCTGCCCAACAAAGGGAGCCCACGCCGCTACCGCCATTAGAGGCGCTAAGCATTCTCGGAAAATGAAAGCCACTTGGAGGTGAACTTGGGTGGAGCTCATCGAATTCTTTGCTGCTTTGCTGGTCTGTCAGGTATACAAGGCAGGTTTCCCTCAATCTGAGAAGGGTATGGGTTATGCTTCTTCCTTATCCACACAAAGAGCTGCTCACCCTCTTGGTCATATGACAGCAACCAAACCTAAGAAACGCGAGCCGGAATGACGGCGCCATTGTTGTGCTTGTGAAGGAAAGCATAAAGTTGGGCGCGCATTCAAGTTTGAAGTTTATTCATCAAGGATGTCAGTTTTACATTGAAGTGTACGCAAAATGAGTACTGAACAGGGAGCCCCAAAGTTACAAACTGTCAGGGAAACTCCCAGACATGATCAAATTAGTGGTTTGATCACATCAATCCACTGATCAAACCACATCAATCAGTGGTTGCGGTAACTTTGCAGATAATTTGAAAAAGCAATGAACCGTACGAAAAACAAGAAATTATCAAGCTGCTTACTAATATAAAAATGGCAAAGAAATCTCCCGTAATTAACAAGCAATGCCAGTCAGTACAAAAAAAACTGCAGCAACATTACGTGTAGTATTATAGCTTCCTCAATTAATATTACTATTACAATGACAACATTCACTTGTTAGGATGAAGAGAGTTGTTGCATAAAATAATTCGCAACTTATTTCTTCAATACATGCTCTGTGGGTGATGGTTTTGTGGTATGTGGAATAAAGTTCTCCGGTTTGATTCCTGCAAATGGGAAACATGGCAGTCGACGGTAATTTATGGTTCGACCCTACGCGGCTTGTATGCTGCGTTAAGTATCTTGCCCATCCCCGAAATATATTCAAGCAGCTGTGGAATAGATCTACAAAAACCTTAGGCTTTCACGTCCGCGCACTTGGAATTGTCTTATATATTACTCGCAAACAATAAAAAAGAATTGCTTTTCAAGGGTGGCATACAAAATGCCGCAAATCAAAATGACGAATTATCGGAATGCCGAAATTTAAAACACCGAAAATTGAAAAAGCCGATAATATGAAAAACCGAAAACTTAAATTCCCGGAAACTCAAAACATCGAAACATCAAAATGAAGGAAACATCAAAATGGTGGCATCACTTATCTATAGTGGAAGGTAAAGTATGCTACATAGTATATTTCTAATAGCCATGAAACTTACGTTTGCATGGTTCAAGCTTTCAAAAAAGGAAAAAAATATATTTCTGCATATCTCATCGCATAGCAGAGCGATTCCTTGTTTACTGCATTTCAGACAGATAAATTGTGTGCAATTCCTCGTAGAATACTTCGAACGTCGGCATTTCACCAGTTTCCCGGAGCAGCTGCCAAATTATCTTCGCGTAACTTTTGCTTCTTGCTTTGTGAGCGGCGGGGTTGGCCTCTGATCGATCCCTCGATGTCGGCTTCGACTCAAGCTTGCTCCCTTTTCATGGTGGTGATGAGCCGGAAGACGCTTACGTGGTGTCCGCCAATCAATATCTCACATCATCGGTGCGATGCCTCAACGGCGTTGTTGCCCGTTGGAAGGTCGTTTAGCGCGAGGGCAAGTACATTACTGCCACACATTGCTGCTGCTCTTGTACTCTGAACACTGGGCAACGCTGTTTTTTTTTCTGCTGACCCATAAGAGCTGTCCGGTCTGACTGATATGGCTAGCTTTACAACATATAGAAAAATGCGAAATTTTACATCAGTTTAATCTACTGATACTGGTGCCTTTGTAGGACGAGTTAAACAGGCTCGTGTCAGTGGAAATTAAGTGATCTGGCAGAAAGCGAACAAGTGGTAGTCACAAAGCGCGTCATTTCTTTTTCACGTGGTTTTCGGCGTTATGTCTTTTCGGCATTTCGTTTCTTAGGCACTTCAATTTTTCGGCATTTCAATTTTTCAGCGTTCTGAGGTTCGGCCTTTTCATAATTCGGCCTCTTGATTTTCGGCGTTTTGATAGGGACCCTAGTCGGTGGATGTTCATCTTGTAAAAGAGGAATACTGCGCTATAAAAACAGGAAAACATAAATATAAGTGGACAGGACGCACGCATACTCACAACTGAATTTTATTGGGTGAAAGACGACATATATGCAGTGAACAAAAATACCTCATCATGCTCAGTGGCCATCCAAAACGCTGCCGTCACATTCTTGCGTCCAGAAATTGCACCTCAAAATCAGCAAGTACCACGGAAGGATGGCTAACACATACACGTTTTTTTTTACACGACTCGAACTTTTTGTTCACTGTATATAAGTCATGTCATTGCATATGTCAATCTCCAGTAACCGAAATAGAAGCTGGTTGAAACAGTTCATGATGGTACTGACAGCAGTCGTGCACTTTTATTCGGTCCATGTCTGCTGTTAGCTACCCTCATGTATGAAACTGCCTGTCACTTTCGGACCCATTCAAGTGGGAACAAATTTGTTTCCAACCACAGAGAATTGTTTTGAAATTTGAGGCTCGAATTACGCTCAATCATTTTTCTCGTTGTTCACTGAGGTGCATATTTATTGTTATTTCCAATATCATTTCAAACACTTCAGAAAACCTTTTTTCAGGCGTTCGCTTTGCCAGGCGTCTGAAAACCTTGGTACGTGCACCAACTTATGTCAATTATTCGCGTAAAACACGAGACAGCACTTTGTTCGAAGAGCAGAATGCCATCGGAACATGGACGTGGTACCTGGGCTGGGGCGTGGGACAAAGTAGTTGCATGATCCTGTCCCAACTATCACCTCCTGCCCATCCACCTACCCCACCCCCAACCCTTTTATCTCTCTAATGATGTCTTGCCGTCACGGCCACAAGGGAGAGGGGTCGGCTCTGCATTCACGTCTGGCAGCACCCTTGTTTTGTCGCGAGCCATTCTCGCGGCCTTTGAGCATTAGCTGTCAAATGGACAGCAGTGGAGGTTCTGGATGCGCCATGCAAAATAAAATGTATATTTTTGGCAGCACATAAAATACCGGAAACATATTGTTTTATGTGATTCCCACGAAAGCTGAGGTGGTTGTCTGTACAAAATTTTAGTTCATACAGTAGAGAAATATCGTTAATTTTGAGGAATTATTAAACTGAGCCAAAAGAAAAAAAGATCTACCACAGAACCATTCCCTACGAACCAGGTCTCCGACATTTTTGATCGCCTTTCTTGTAGACTTCACACGCGGGTGAATTTCCCGAAGTGCACATGACAGTCCAATCACATGCAGAAGGCATTATGATTGGACTGATAACTGTCACTCAGTGACACGATAAATATGCGTATGTGCGTACATAAACAGTATTTATTATATGGGTTTGTTGTCAGTTGCTGATGTCCTCTTGCTAGGTTGTTTCGCCAAATATACTAGTCGTAGAACTCCATCACGGGACAGCAGCTATAAATCTGTAAGTTGCAGGTGTACTGTGGAGATGACTTTTCCGGAAATGAAATACTAGTAAGGGTGTGCGAACATTCATAGCTTTGAAGAACGAATCTAACAATGTACTGTTCATTTTGGTTATCGAATCGAATAGTCATTTTTTGATTCGATTTGTCTTTCGCTCTATTCGATTTGGTGACAGAGGTTATTATTCACGCGCCCCCTATCAAATAAACAGTATAGTACAAGTGGTTAGGCTGCTTTATTGGGGTAGAAATTGCGCACACTCCCGTGCGGTCACGGGTTCAATGGCGCACCCGCTAGAGAACCCGAGCGAATAGTTTTGGAGATGACGTCATTCAAGTTCCAGAACCACGGTACAGTGGAAAAAAATGCAGCGGTTGCACAGAACGTTTGCTTTAGGAAATTCACACGCGCTCACCGCTGCTAGCGCTCATCGCGCCAGCGTTATGATTACGATGGACATCGCAAGCACTCGCGCACAGCCTTGCACGCAACTTTCAGAAGTTGTCCATGTTTCGTCGACAACCGTTCTCGTGGCACAGGCGTTCAATACCAAGGTTGCCTATGGAAAACGATCACATGATCTATACAAAGAGGGACTGCATAAACAGATTATTTCCTAAAAGTACTTTTTGTAATAGTCATCAATCTATATATAATGTAAATTGTGCTCTGCTATCTGCCTTTTTGGCGCTGTGTATGCTTTCCTTTCTCTCTCTCTCTCAACGTTTTTCTGCTGAATTCGGAGACTTTCGAGCGCATGTGTCACTGTATTCTGTTGTGCACGCAATGGTGGAAAAGCTTCGCAAAAAGAAATGGCAGAAAACTCTGCTCGATCGGCTGCCATGCAGTGCAACCAGCAAACGGCAGTCACTGCAGTGATTTTCAAGGGTATGATGATCACTCCAAAAAGAAAGTGGGGGTGGGACCACTCTGCGAGTGCTATGATTACGCGGATAAATGGGATATATATTTCAACGAGAAAAGCACCTACTAGAAATGACATGTTTCAAAACTTCACTGGGCGTTTGGTTAGTAGTTCACGGGTTGGAATGCAGTAGTAAACATAGCCATCAGCACTTTTCGCAGTAGTCTGAAAGGCTCGCTCATTGTTTGCTGCAAATCCTATCGTTGAACCGGCGTCGCGTGCAGTAGTCGAACACATCACCCTGCCACAAACATCGCTCCTCACCACGGGGGGGAAGCAAGTTTCCCGATATCGTCGTACGGCCTGCAAAATAGAGGAGGCCAGGGCAATTTGGAATTCTCCTTGGCACAATGGCACAATAGCCTAACCTGCTGGCTTGATGACATGCACTCATGATGTACGATGCGCGGCGCTTTCTTTCTTTCTTCCTTTCACATTTTTCTCCGGGCAGCCACAAGTAAGTGAACTCACGTAGGACTACATTGAAGACCTGGTTGCAAACACGTGTGCTTGTAGGAATGTAGGGGAGGCGCCGTGAATAGACTGATACCAACAATGAAACCAGGAGAAAGAATTCCCTGCGCGTTTTGCCCGCTTTGTAATGTTTAGTGGTGCCACATTTGACAAACGTTGGAACTGACGTGAAACAGCTTGATATCTTTATTGCACAGATGGCTCCACCACCAAAAATTGCCCGTGTTATTTATTATTTATTGAAAATATTCTGTTTCAAGCACTGCTTAGTAAAACTTGTGAGTGCTAGCAATTACAAGACACTCTATGGTTCTAGTAATGTGCAACAATTCTTATGAATTAGCGCGTACATGAAAAAGAATGTCAATTAACACGGGCCTGGCAAGCAGATAAATTAGCCAAACGCACTCCTCCGCTGTAGATTTCCTAATTACCATAAGCCAATTTTATCTGCATAAAATTCGTTATAAGGGCTTGCTGCTTGTTTATTGAGAGTTTCAGCTAGAATAGTTTTGTCCAGTCTTCGTTAATGCGTTACCAAGTATAGTCATAAACTGCCAATTTGAAGTAATAATAACTCACGACCTGTTCCTCAGAAAACAAAACAACTTCGCATAGATGATAGGTACACGGTAGCCTAGAAAACCAATAAATATTGTTGTCCTGAGTTTAAAAGTAAGAAAGATATTCATTCATAAACGTTTGTAGTTCTGCGCATTTTACTAGCGCCTATATAAATTTCTGATTGCTTTACACGCAATTTCTCTTCATAGAAGCCTTGTAAAACATTTCATTTAAAGACACTGCAAACTTCATTTTGTTATGTTGAACAGTTTAGCCGGAAGCGCAGTACAGCGGAGGCTATAGTACCGCAAAAACGTCGTATTTCGCTCCTACTGTTTTGACTGCCATCAGGTAACTCTTCAAGCTAGGCAATAATACTAGGTAGCATTGGAAAGCGCGGCAAATAACCATTCTAATGCAATAAAGTTCACAATTGTCTAATGAGCGCAGGAAGCACAGTGCGTCCGCAAACAATGACTAAAATGCCGAGCGCGTGCGCGTGCCGCCGGAGTGGGACGGCTACCTTAATACACTTAGTAAGTAGAAGTAATTTCCCCTATGTTGTCCTTGGTGTCATTGTTTGTTGGCTTCTTAGGATATGCTTCCGTTTGCGATGTCACCCAGGGTTCACAATGCCTCAAACGTGTGTGCAACCACGCCTTCAACCAACAGGTGGTACATCGGGAACGTTTTGCAGCGCAAGAGCAATTCACGGACACAAAAGAACACATTGGATGACAGACGAGCGCTCGTCTGTCATCCCTTGTGTTCTTTTGTGTCCGTGTTGCTCTTGCGGGGCAAAACGTTTCCGGTGTGCAACCAGGAGACCCAAATCGCACCAACAGGTGGTGCTGCTTCAACATAGTTCTACGGGTGGAGCCCACTTAATTGTGGCTGCTTGAAGAAGGAAAGAAAGAAAGGATGCGCTGGGGACACCTGAACAACTGCTAGTGTCCCTGCTTCAACATCATCAACCACCACCAGCAGGCCAAATTGAAGAAGCATAATAGAAAGTAAACTGCAGTGAGAACGAAAGACCGGTCATTTAGACTACTGTTCACGATGATGATGACTTATTCACATCCCCCTAAAACGGTGTCATGCTTCAGTTAATCTCGAATGTCATACGTGTTTTTTATTGTACCGTTATTTGTGTACATCTCCTTAATCTTTTATTCTCTTCCTAAAAACTTATCTAAATTGTAACGCTACCTATGTCTGTAACGTATCCGGTCATATTAATCACTTCCCTGCTTTATACTATCAGTACTCTAAACGTCTCTTGCTTATCTCGACTGTTGACCGGTTGATCCTTCATTCCACTTAAAACAAAAGCACATTTGGAAGGCGCACGTTATCAATGGGTCTCACTGGGATAATCCCTTCGCATTCCATTAGGATGTGCGGAGTGGTCTAAGGGTTCTTTCTGCAGCAGACACAGGCCTCATCTTGCTGCACACATTTGCTCCGGTATGTTCTTATCCTTAGGCAAGGAGCCCGAGCGCCAAATAACGAAGCACTACCCTTTGGTTACCGTACAGATTTTACCTCATAATCAATTTCTTTTCACTCTTGTAAACCTCTATGGTTTCTTTTGTTCCGATAATTTGCATGCAATTTACTATTGGTTTCTCACTTTCTTTTTGATGACTCCAGGATGTCTATTCACACTTTGAGTTACCCTGTACTTGGTTGCCAACTTTCTTGACGTCTTCCACCATTCTGTGACCACGGTTTTGAAGTACAGATACTTGTGCACTTCAGTCACCCATTTCTTTTGATTCATGTTCCCGAGAGTTTCTTCAAATCAAATTTAGTTCTGCGCTTCTCTGATTTCAAAACCTTGGAGCTCAACTCGTTTCACCCTGCACTGTCTTATTTGTTGTTTTTACCGTTGGCTTCTGTGGCCAACCGGCCTGCCAATCTTTGGTTAACATGCAACGCCGACAAGATATCCGATTTTAAGCACATAATGGTATTTGCAAACCTTAGCTATGTAACCTTTACTCTTTAATAGGCAACACGCACCACCTCATAAATATTGTGGCCCCAAAATGCTCGATGTTTCATTATTGCTGCATTGCGCTTCCCCTTTCTTTTCAGATTGTCTTGGTGGCTGCTTCAGTAAGTATTTTCTTTGTCTATGCATGCGCCGAGGTACACTTATATTGCTTTACTATAACGATACTCCTCCAATTTGCTCGGGAAATTTCGTGGACATCTGGCACACGAAAAAAAAAAGATTCTGCATTGAGCGCCCCTCATCCTCACGTAAATTAAATATCGGGGACACACTGAGTATTTGTAGGACAACTGGGAACGCATTTTATATATTCGCTACAAACGGGAAGGAAACAACACGATGGCCACTTTCATAGGCCGCTATTTTACCTATATACTGTAATACTGGCCTGCCGACAATTTCCTAAAAGAGTATTCTGCATTAGGTTGTGCTATCTCGACACTGGGTAACCACATTTATAAGTCATTGTGAGCACTTCGAGCCGCATTATTATTTTAATAAAAATAACCTTCTTTACAGTGTATCGTGTTCTATACTAGAGCTAACTATCGTCACCCCCGTTTTCACGCTGGGTCAGGCCGTTCACAGTATACGCGTGCAATCATCACTCAAAGCTTGCATGGAATAAAGGAACATTCATTTTATTCATAGACCGCCATAATGAAACTGCAAGTGTACTCATGGAAATTGCGCGCAATTCAGTCTCTGGGGTCATGCATGGAGGTGCCGATTCCTGGCTAGTTTTCTGCTTGGATACTCGCATCTATATACCATGGTAGGCAGCGCCTAGAATGTTGCTCAGTATCACATGCCAGAATGTTGTCCTTTCCACAATACCGGCAGGTCTTGCGTCGGAAGCAGCAGTCGGAGAAGCAGTGTTCCTTGAGCTGTTTCAGCTCGGCCTGGAATGAGCAGCCGAAACGTGCGTTCACGCACAAAGTGACATGGCGGTGCAGCTGTTCCATGGAGAAAGTCAGGATCCTGAGCTCGAACTCGGCAAAGGGGGTCCCGTCCTCGGGACACACGCCGTCGTGGTGCATGGCTACGGTGCTGTCGAGTTGGTTTGGCTGTGCTTCCGCTGCTGCTCGGACGAAGGCGTCGTACTCACACAACTCACACAGGGTGTGGCCGCAGGGAAGCTGCACGGCCCTGGCAGGAACCACTGAGCAGCCGGTGCAGACGCGGACGCGTGGTAGTGGCTCCACGAACGTGATTGATCGCGAGTTGAGGAAGTAGCAATCGTATCCTTGGAGGACGTAGGTGGACGGACCGCGATTCACGGTGGGGACGTGGCGCTGTCCCGAAGACCGCTGAGGTTCGCGTCCGAGATGGTTATCGCTGTCGTCGTTGGAGCGGCTTAACGTCGAGTGCGGCATGACGAAGTCAATTCTCGATCGGCGGCGTATAGACGAGTTTTGATCGTCACTCTGAATGGAGCAAGTCTGGCTTGGAAGAAAGTTGCGACGGTATTTATAGCCTGGCAATGCTCACAGCAATACGTGTGCCAGGCTCGAGAGTGCCATGAGGAGAAGGAAAAGCGAGGCGGGTTCACGATACGTGGTACGCATTGGTTACGTCGCACGTGGGGAGGAGCTTCGAGACCGTCACGTGGTCGGAGGGGGTGTGGCCGACTGTGCGAACAGCGAAGGTGGCGGAAGAGATTTAGAGTACGGTGCAAATAAGCGAAGTGCTCTTCTGCATGAGACAAGAAAAGCACTCTCCTCTCGCCTTCCATGTTTTATTTTTTTATTGTAACTCACTCTCTCTGATTAACCCAAATTCGAAGGGCGCAATATGACACCTGGTGACCTTCTAGAGCGGTACTCTGTAGTTGTTTTATGTGAAATGCCCCTCAATTGGGCAAAGTGGAACGCTGGTAAAACATTGCCAAAAGTTCGCTTACCAACTTCTACAGAAACTGTTCTACGGCGCTTACCTTATTATAGCAAAAGCAACCGGCGAGTTGCAAGGAATGTCACCTTGCAACGAGTTCTGAGGATGACGAGGTTCGGGATATGCATTGACAAAAAGGTCGACAAAACGAGGTCGTTCCTTTCCCTTTTGTGCTTTTGTATTTGAAAAAGTTTTTTTGTCACAGAAATAAGTATTGCGTCAGTACATGTTTAGCTAAAGTTTGGCAATTATTATGTCCACACTGGCCTTTGACTTCACATTTGTTGCAAATGAACAGGCTTTGAGAACTGATTGAAATAAATAAAAGTAAATGTTTCCAACGGAAATAAATTACACGGAAAGCATAGTGGAACACACACCACATGATGCCGGTGTGTTGTGTTATATTCCTTGGCCTCTAAATCACTGTTTTCTTCCACTTACCGTTTCTTTATCCGAACATCCAACGAGCTCAGGCAAACACTGTTCACTGCAGTGAGCTAGTAAATAGCAAAGTGTAGCGTACAGTAATTATTTAATATGGAGATTAGAAAAACTTGTAATTTTTGAATTCTGCATGCTCAATTTTCGTGAACTTATTGTCCACCTATCTGAGTTATCTTGCTGAAACACTAGATTTTGTTTATATGCCACAACCAATTTTTAAACACTCTCTAATAAAAAATTGAAAATTGCGCTGTAAATCATTTTATATATTAAGTGTCCGAAAAGCGGTAAGCATATTCAGAATTTCATAAAATATAGGTACACCATGCATTGAGACCAAATAAGCTATAAAACTTCGCCTACTCTGATAACAGTGCTTTTCACAATTGGAACAGTTATCCATGTACGCTGATGCTAGAATGCGGCCGTAATTGTTAAAACAATTTAAAATACCCATTTCTTTGATCACTTTGAGCTCCTCAAAGTTGCAATAGTCTTTATAATATGCACGGTGTTCTTTATTCCTGGAATTATTTCTAAAATGCTGATTGCAACGAGGAAAAATTAATTTTAGGACAAAACATTAAACATAAAAGAAATATATTTTCTCAGAGTGAGTATTACGAAAACAATGCCGTTGAGGCAGTTCCACTACGACATGCAGCCGTCCCAAACAGTTGACTAGATTTGTAGGATCACTGACTGTACACCAGGAAGCAGAATTGTGATATTGGAGGCTGTCTCTTGAGTGGCTCTTGATAAAGGGTGCAAAATTAGGTGCGTCCACTTCAAGGGGCAGGGAACATTCCTTTCTAGAGGGGGAGCTGCCCTTCGTAATTAAGCAGAAATTTCCTTTTGTTGTTCTCCCACACCCAATTCCTGGCCACCCAGATGGAATGTACTTGCTGCTGCAATTTAAGTTGCTTTATCAGTGCGGAAACTGTCGAAGCTGTCCTTTTTGCACTAGCCAGTACAGGTTTGGCACTTAAAAACACCGAAATGAATATCCCTGCTTTAAGTATATGCGTTAAGCTATTCCATATTCGACACTTGCTGTTCCATTCCTAGCGTAGTTGCTATTTCATTGGGCTACGAAGCCCGTGGGCGCAGGATCGAATCCCGGTCGCGGCGGCCGCGTTTCGATGGGGGTGAAATACAATAACGCCTGTATACCGTGCATTCGGTGCACGTTAAAGAACCCGAGGTGGTCAAAATTAATTCGTAGTCTCTCACTACGGCGTGCCTCATAATAAGGTCGTGGTTTGGGCAAATAAAGCTCCAGAATACATTTTTTTTCATTCAATTCGTATTCAAAAATGCTGATTTCCGCGACCATCTAATTCGTTTTTCTTGCATTCTTCAGAATTGAAAACAAGGAATATTTGAAAGAATTAGTATTACTTCATAACTGACTTGGTGTACGCGAAAATATGACAAGGCGGCGGTGTAACTGTTTTCTGCTGTTACTAGGAAGCAATTCTGACTTGCTCTTCATTTTTTCATTAATTTTTTTTCGCGTTAGCCCTATTCCTTATCGAGGCACTGCCTAAGTCGGTGCGCAATGCGTTAGCAAACAGCGCGGTGCTATTGGCTGGAAGCAGCAGCCAACAACTATGTCGTCGCCTTGTCATATTTGCGTAATCACCCGAATAAGCCACTTCGTGGTTTGAATGCTTTTGAAAACCATTGTGAAGGCGCTGCTGTCGCGTTCGCGAAGCGCGTACGCCCGCTTTCACTTCGCATCCTTTTTCATGTTTTGCGCCTCTGGTTCGAATTGAAACACATATCGACTTTCACGAAAGATGCCCAGCTGTGTGCTATTTTGGAAAGGCATCGATAAAGATAAATCGTTGGTATCTCTTCAGTGTCAGAAAACGCAGCAATGGCCAATCCCTCGAGGTGGTCATTGGCTCACGAACAAATCACGTGGCTAGGCAACCTTCCTTGAGTGCCACCGCACGGGGATGAGCTCTCTCTTTTTTTTCTTTGCAGAAGCGCAACCATAGTTTTCTTTCAACCTCTCCTTATTGTGTTCTTTGTATCTGCCCAACAAAGGGAGCCCACGCCGCTACCGCCATTAGAGGCGCTAAGCATTCTCGGAAAATGAAAGCCACTTGGAGGAGAACTTGGGTGGAGCTCATCGAATACTTTGCTGCTTTGTTGGTCTGTCAGGTATACAAGCCAGGTTTCCCTCAATCTGAGAAGGGTATGGGGGATGCTTCTTTCTTAATCACACAAAGAGCTGCTCACCCTCATGGTCATATGACAGCAACCAAGCCTAGGAAACGCCACCCGGAATGACGGCGCCATTGTTGTGCTTGTGAAGGGAAAGCACAAAGTTGGGCGCGCATTCAAGTTTCAGGTTTATTCATCAACGATGTCAGTTTTACATTGAAGTGTACGCAAAATGAGTACTGAACAGGGAGCCCCAAAGTTAAAAACTGTCAGGGGGACTCCCATACATGATCAAATTAGTGGTTTGATCACATCAATCCACTCATCAAACCGCATCAATCAGTGGTTGCGGCAACTTTACAGACAATTTGAAAAAGCAATGAACCGTTCGAAAAACAAGAAATTATCAAGCTGCTTACTAATACAAAAATGGCAAAGAAATCTCCCGTAATAAACAAGCAATGCCAGTCAGTACAAAAAAAACTGCAGCAACATTACGTGTAGTATTATAGCTGCCTCAATTAATATTATTATTACAATGACAACATTCACTTGTTAGGATGAAGAGAGTTGTTGCATAAAATAATTCGCAACTTATTTCTTCAATACATGCTCTGTGGGTGATGGTTTAATGGTATGTGGAATAAAATTCTCCGGTTTGATTCCTGCAAATGGCAAACATGGCACTCGACGGTAATTTATTGTTCGACCCTACGCGGCTTGTATGCTGCGTTAAGTCTCTTGCCCATCCACGAAATATATTCAAGCAGCTGTGGAATAGATCTACAGAAACGTTAGGTTTTCACGTCCGCGCACTTGGAATTGTCTTATATATATTACCCGCAAACAATAAAAAAGAATTGCTTTTCAAGGGTGGCATACAAAACGCCGAAAATCAAAATGACGAATTATCGGAATGCCGAAATTTAAAACACCGAAAATTGAAAAAGCCGAAAATATGAAAAACCGAAAACTTAAATTCCCGGAAACTCAAAACATTGAAACATCAAAATGAAGGAAACATCAAAATGGTGGCATCACTTAGCTATAGTGGAAGATAAAGTATGCTACATAGTATATTTCTAATAGCCATGAAACTTCCGTTTGCATGGTTCAAGCTTTCAAAAAAGGAAAAAATATATTTCTGCATATCTCATCGCATAGCAGAGCGATTCCTTGTTTACTGCATTTCAGACAAATAAATTGTGTGCAATTCCTCGTAGAATACTTCGAACGTCGGCATTTCACCAGTTTCCCAGAGCAGCTGCCAAATTATTTTCGCGTAACATTTGCTTCTTGCTTTGTGAGCGGCGGGGTTGGCCTCTGATCGATCCCTCGATGTCGGCTTCGACTCAAGCTTGCTCCCTTTTCATGGTGGTGATGAGCCGGAAGACGCTTACGTGGTGTCCGCCAATCAATATCTCACATCATCGGTGCGATGCCTCAACGGCGTTGTTGCCCGTTGGAAATTCGTTTACAGCGAGGGCAAGTACATTACTGCCGCACATTGCTGCTGCTCTTATACTCTGAACACTGGGCAACGCTGTTTTTTTCTGCTGACCCATAAGAGCTGTCCGGTCTGACTGATATGGCTAGCTTTACAACATATAGAAAAATGCGAAATTTTACATCAGTTTAATCTACTGATACTGGTGCCTTTGTAGGACGAGTTAAACAGGCTCGTGTCAGTGGAAATTAAGTGATCTGGCAGAAAGCGAACAAGTAGTAGTCACAAAGCGTGTCATATCTTTTTCACGTGGTTTTCGGCGTTATGTCTTTTCGGCATTTCGTTTCTTAGGCACTTCAATTTTTCGGCACTTCAATTTTTCAGCATTCTGACGTTCGGCCTCTTGATTTTCGGCGTTTTGATAGGGACCCTAGTCGGTGGATGTTCATCTTGTAAAAAAGGAATACTGCGCTATAAAAACAGGAAATCATAAATATATGTGGACAGGACGCACGCATACTCACAACTGAATTTTATTGGGTGAAAGACGACATATATGCAGTGAACAATAAATACCTCATCATGCTCAGTGGCCATCCAAAACGCTGCCGTCACATTCTTGCGTCCAGAAATTGCTTCTCAAAATCAGCAAGTACCACGGAAGGATGGCTAACACATACACGTTTTTTTACACGACTCGAACTTTTTGTTAACTGTATATAAGTCATGTCATTGCATATGTCAATCTCCAGTAACCGAAATAGAAGCTGGTTGAAACAATTCATGATGGTACTGACAGCAGTCGTGCACTTTTATTCGGTCCATGTCTGCTGTTAGCTACCCTCATGTATGAAACTGCCTGTCACTTTGGGACCCATTCAAGTGGGAACAAAATTGTTTCCAACCACAGACAATTGTTTTGAAATTCGAGGCTCGAATTACGCTCAATCATTTTTCTCGTTGTTCACTGAGGTGCATATTCATTGTTATTTCCAATATCATTTCAAACACTCCAGAAAACCTTCTTTTTTCAGGCGTTCGCTTTGCCAGGCGTCTGAAAACCTTGGTACGTGCCCCAACTTTTGTCAATTATTCGCGTAAAACACGACACAGCACATTGTTCGAAGAGCAGAATGCCATCGGAACATGGACGTGGTACCTGGGCTGGGTCGTGGGACAAAGTAGTTACTACTAAGTGGTTCGTTGGGAAAGGGAAAGGTTGGCGCTATCTTCTGCAGCCCTTGAGGGAGCACGGCTCAGCGCCAACGGGGAGGGGAGAGTGGGAGGAGAAGGAGGGTATAGAGGAAGGTGTTGGTGTCGCCATGGCAGGGGCGAAGCAGACCGGTGGGCAGGAACGGGGTCACGCCATCCGGAGGGTAGGGCCTTGACAGCTCGCAGCTGGCCTGGTGTGGTCAGCCAGTCCAAGGCTGGGTGGTGGGGCAGGGCCGGAGGGCCTGCAAAGAAAGGAGCCAGCACCCATGGATGGCCGCAAGGTCATCCATGCGTGCTGGCGGTGTTAGAGAGTTGTTGAGAGCCCTGACGAGTCCAGGTACTCAACTACGCTGAGCAGGGCCGGGAGGTGGTTTCGACGGGGGAAGAGGATGTCCTCCTGTCGTGTGGTGGGAAGTCCAAGGCGGCGAAACTCCTGCACGAGCAGTCCACGGGGTTGGTTGTGTGCCGGGCAGGCCAGCAGGAGGTGTTCCAGTGTCTCTGGCTCACCACAGGAGGCGCAGGCAGGTGAGTTGATGAGGCCAAGCCGATGGCGTCGTGCGGCTGTCCAGCAACAGCCGATTCTCAGCCGGAGTAGCAGCGAACTCTCCCTCCGTGCAAGGCCGCGTTGCGGTAGCTGCCGTGGGGGGTGTCCCAAGGACACGCGCTTGTCAGGATGGGACACCTGAAGATGCCGCTGAAGCCGGAGCCTCGTGTAGTCCGCGGCTGTGACTGCCGCACTCAAGGGGACGTCACCGTGGTGGGCACTCTTGGCTAGGGCATCAGCCTCCTCGTTGCCCGGGATGCCTACATGAGCAGGGATCCAGTGCAGGGACACCGGGCAACCTGCATCCTGTAGTGCCGCCAGTCGCGTTGAGAGGAGGGCGACCCCCAGGCTCGCCCTCTCCGGCCTCTGCAGGCTCAAGAGGGCTGCCTTGGAGTCGCAGAAGATTGCTGCTGGAGTCTCTGGGGGTTCCTCTGTGAGCAGGTCGACAGCAAGATGGAGGCCTGCTACCTCCGCTGCTTTGGAGCTCGCATGGGCTGGAAGGCGACACTGCCTACTCTTCTGCAGGGCAGGTATGATGCACGCCGCCGTCGACGAGCCTGTGTCGGGGACCACGGAGCCATCGACGAACACCTGCAGGTGGCCCTCACGGTCCTCGTGGAGGAGTGAGGCCGCCGTCTGCTGCAATGCGCAGGTCGGTGATCGCCGCTTGGAGATGCCTGGTAGCTCCGTGGTGATGGCGATAGGAGGTCTCTGGGGTGGGGGCAGCTGCACTGTGTTGGGTGGGGGGTTCCCGATCACCTCCTCGTACAGGCAGCACAGCCGTCCCATCTGTGAGGAAGGCCGTGAGCGCAAGCGGGTCAGCAGGCCACCACCGTCTGCAGCATGGTGGAGTCGGTCGATGTGCCGCAGGCCCTGCTGTAGGAGCAGCAGCGGCAAGGGCCACGCTCCAGCCTCGGCCAGGGTGGCAGCGACCTGCGAGTTGTGCGGAACACCTAGGCAGAGCCGAATTGCTGCCCGGTGTTGCAGCTCCAGCTTCTTCAGGCGGGGTGGTGGTAGCGCCACCCGTGGGAGGGCGTACCGCAGGCGGGAGGTGGCTGCTGCGTCGAAGAGTTGCAAGGCCCACCTGGTTGTGCAGCCTTGTCCGCGGGCGAGGAGCTGCGAGACGGCCTTGCGGACTCGGAGAACCTGCGCGTACAGGGCGCTGGCAGCAGGCAGCCAGGTGAGCCGGTGGTCAATGCGTAGCCCCAGGTATGTGACTGCCGTGCTCCAGGGGATGGCGACGTCCTGCAGGTGCAGCCGGGCAGCTTGGCGGCGAGCGGCTGCTCGCGGGTGGAGCAGCATGGCCTCCGTCTTCTTGGCCGAGATGTCCAGGCCGATGCTGCTCTGGTAGGCCGCTGCAGTGTCCAAGGCTCTCTGCAGGACCTTGCGTGCGCTGCGAAGGTGCTGCGGTCGTCCTCGGACCCACAGGGCGATGTCATCTGCATAGATCGAGGACTCGACAGGAAAGTGAGGGTCGATCGGCAGGGCGACAGGCAGCCGAGCCATGGCCAGGTTGAACAGGAAGGGGCTCACCACAGACCCCTGCGGAACGCCTGCCGCCACTGCACGAGGAGAGCTCTTTGCTTTCCCCACACGTACCTGGAGTGTGCGTTCCTTCAAGAAGGACGTGATGAAGCGCCGCGGGTTTCCCCCAATGCCAAGGAGGTCCAGGGCCTGCTGGATGGCTGGGTGGGGCAGGCCGTCGAAGGCTCCCTTGATGTCGATGAGCACCAAGAGTACGATGTCTCCACGGGCCTTGGCCTCCTCCAGTGTAGAGACCACGTCTGCAATGGAGTCTGCAGTGGATCGTTGGCGCCGGAAGCATGTTTGTTGGTCGACCAGGAAGCCCCTGGCACGAGCCACCCAGTCCAGCCGGACCAGAGCGATGGCCTACATCACCTTGCAGGCCGCAGAGGTGAGGGAGACCGGCCGGTAGGACGACAGGTCCCCGGCCGGCTTTCTGGCCTTCAGGATGGGGGCCACGATGGCCAAGCGCCAGGACTCTGGCACCTGCCCTGACCGCCAGGTCTCGTTGAAGCAGTCGAGCAGGCGCTGCTGTTCGTTGGCGGCCAGGTTCCGCAGCATCTGCGTTGTGACCCCGTCAGCTCCAGGTGCGCGGCGACGCTTACCTCTCCGTAGGGCCGCCTGAAGTTCGTGGAGTGTTAGTGGCTCGTCGCAGATCGTGGCCACCTGGCTGCATGTCCATTCTGGGTGGAGGCATTGAAGGCAGGTAGGCTGGTTGGCGGGGGGCAGTCCGACCGGTAGGATGGCAGCAGTCCGGGGAGCAGGGGGAGCAAAGCGGTCTGCCAGGAGTTCCGCGAGAGCCTCCTCGCTGATCCGCAGCGTGATGGCCACGGCAAGGACTGGTTGGCGGCTCGTCCTCCTGTTGGTGAGGGATTTCAGGAGTCGCCAGGCCAGGGGGCCCCTGGACCTGTCCCTGATGGTGGAGCAGAGACTGCTCCAACTTTGGCTCCTCCTGCGCCGAGCCTGTCGTCTGCAGCAGGCATCCACCCGTCGGTAGTCGGTCCAGTGCTCTGCCTTACCCGTCCGGATGGCTCTGCGCTCTGCGCGGCGTCTGAAGGCACGAATGTTCAGCAGGTACAGGTCCGGAGCAGGGGTATGTGGTTGGGCAGAGCACTGAACGGTGGCCGCCTGCGCACACTTAGCTATGGCACTCAAGAAGTCACAGCCACCGACCAACTCCCTGCAGTGCTTGCTGAACAGGGACCAGTCTGTGACATGGTATGTTCTTGACCGTGGCCTGCTCCCAGACACCGGGCTGATCACAATGGGAAAATGGTCCGACCCCCGGGTGTCTGGAGCTGTGGCCCAGGAGTAGGTGCACTGCTCTGTGGTGAGTGTGAGGTCGATGACTGTGTTCACTCCACGACGGACGTAGGTGGGCCCTCCACTGTTGAGGATGAGCAGTCCCGCTCGGTTGATGGCCTCGGTGAGAGCTTTTCCTCGGCGGGTGCAGCTCCGACTGCCCCAGTCTGTGTGGTGGGCGTTAAAGTCTCCACACACGACTGCCTGCCCGCCGAGGCGCACAGCCAGCTGGACGAGACTAGTGGGGTCCCACGTCGTTTGTGGACGGATGTAGACACTCGCCACTGTCGTGTCCTGGCTGCCGAGACGTACCCTGATGGCGCAGCATTCCAGGGGACCGCTTGCGGTGTCGGCCACAGGGACCACCGCATGGGGCACGGTGCTGCGAACATAAAGTGCGGTCCTTGGTTTACCAGGCTTGTGCGTACCTACCAAGCAGGGTGCCGCTGTGCAGCTGCGTGTTGAGCAGGTGGTTGCGCCCGAGTAGCCAATGTAGCTCGGGAGCCGCAGGTCCTCAGCCACAGCATACACTTCCTGCAATGCAAGCACATCAAAGTCGCACAGCGGGAGGTGCTCGCATAGCTCTGCATGCCGTCGCCGCAGTGAGTTGACGTTCCACTGCAGCACCCGTGGACGGCGGCGTTTCCTTGTAGAGTCACTGGCCATGCTGGTGTGGGACTGGAGGCGTGCCTCCTGCCTGGATGCAGAGGGCTCGCAGTGGGCTACAAAGTAGTTGCATGATCCTGTCCCAACTATCACCTCCTGCCCATCCACCTACCCCCCCCCCAACCCTTTTTTCTCTCTAATGATGTCTTGCCGTCACGGCCACAAGGAAGAGGGGTCGGCTCTGCATTCACGTCTGGCAACACCCTTGTTTTGTCGCGAGCCATTCTCGCGGCCCTTGAATATTAGCTGTCAAATGGACAGCAGTGGACGTTCTGGATGCGCCATGCAAAATAAAATGTATATTTTTGGCAGCACATAAAATACCGGAAAGATATTGTTTTATGTGATTCCCACGAAAGCTGAGGTGGTTGTCTGTACAAAATTTTAGTTCATACAGTAGAGAAATATCGTTAATTTTGAGGAATTATTAAACTGAGCCAAAAGAAAAAAAGATCTACCACAGAACCATTCCCTACGAACCAGGTCTCCGACATTTTTGATCGCCTTTCTTGTAGACTTCACACGCGGGTGAATTTCCCGAAGTGCACATGACAGTCCAATCACATGCAGAAGGCATTATGATTGGACTGATAACTGTCACTCAGTGACACGATAAATATGCGTATGTGCGTACATAAACAGTATTTATTATATGGGTTTGTTGTCAGTTGCGGATGTCCTCTTGCTTGGTTGTTTCGCCAAATATACTAGTCGTAGAACTCCTTCACGGGACATCAGCTATAAATCTGTAAGTTGCAGGTGTACTGTGGAGATGAGTTTTCCGGAAATGAAATACTAGTAAGGGTGTGTGAACATTCATAGCTTTGAAGAAAGAATCTAACAATGTACTGTTCATTTTGGTTCTCGAATCGAATAGTCATTTTTTATTCGATTTGTCTTTTGCTCTATTCGATTCGGTGACAGAGGTTATTATTCACGCGCCCCCTATCAAATAAACAGTATAGTACAAGTGGTTAGGCTGCTTTATTGGGGTAGAAATAGCGCACACTCCCGTGCGGTCACGGGTTCAATGGCGCACCCGCTAGAGAACCCGAGCGAATAGTTTTGGAGATGACGTCATTCAAGTTCCAGAACCGCGGTACAGTGGAAAAAAAATGCAGCGGTTGCACAGAACCTTTGCTTTAGGAAATTCACACGCGCTCACCGCTGCTAGCGCTCCTCGCGCCAGCGTTATGATTACGATGGCCATCGCAAGCACTCGCGCACAGCCTTGCACGCAACCTTCAGAAGTTGTCCATGTTTCGTCGACAACCGTTTTCGTGGCACAGGCGTTCAATACCAAGGTTGCCTATGGAATACGATCACATGATCTATACAAGAAGGGACGGCATAAACAGATTATTTGCTAAAAGTACTTTTTGTAATAGTCATCAATCTATATATAGTGTAAATTGTGCTCTGCTATCTGCCTTTTTGGCGCTGTGTATGCTTTCCTTTTTCTATCTCTCTTAACGTTTTTCTGCTGAATTCGGAGACTTTCGACCGCATGTGTCACTGTATTTTGTTGTGCACGCAATGGTGGAACAGCTTCGCAAAAAGAACTGGCAGAAAACTCTGCTCGATCGGCTGCCATGCAGCGCAACCAGCAAACGGCAGTCACTGCAGTGATTTTCAAGGGTATGATGATCACTCCAAAAAGAAAGTGGGGGTGGGACCACTCTGCGAGTGCTATGATTCCGCGGATAAATGGGATATATATTTCAACGAGAAAAGCACCTACTAGAAATGACATGTTTCAAAACTTCACTGGGCGTTTGGTTAGTAGTTCACGGGTTGGAATGCAGTAGTACACGAAGCCATCAGCGCTTTTCGCAGTAGTCTGAAAGGCTCGCTCATTGTTTGCTGCTAATCCTATCGTTCAACCGGCCTCGCGTGCAATAGTCGAACACAACACCCTGCCACACACATCGCTCCTCACCACGGGGGGGAAGCAAGTTTCCCGATATCGTCGTATGGCCTGCAAAATAGAGGAGGCGAGGGCAATTTGGAATTCTCCTTGGCACAATGGCACAATAGCCTAACCTGCTGGCTTGATGACATGCACTCATGATGTACGATGCACGGCGCTTTCTTTCTTTCTTCCTTTCACATTTTTCTCCGGGCAGCCATAAGTAAGTGAACTCACGTAGGACTACATTGAAGACGTGGTTGCAAACACGTGTGCTTGTAGGAATGTAGGGGAGGCGCCGTGAATAGACTGAGACCAACAACGAAACCAGGAGAAAGAATTCCCTGTGCGTTTTGCCTGCTTTGTAATGTTTAGTGGTGCCACATTTGACAAACGTTGGAACTGACGTGAAACAGATTGATATCTTTTTGCACAGATGGCTCCACCACCAAAAATTGCCCGTTTGATTTATTATTTATTGAAAATCTTCTGTTTCAAGCACTGCTTACTAAAACTTGTGAGTGCTAGCAATTACAAGACACTCTATGGTTCTAGTAATGTGCAACAATTCTTATGAATTAGCGCGTACATGAAAAAGAATGTCAATTAACACGGGCCTGGCAAGCAGATAAATTAGCCAAACTCACACCTCCGCTGTAGATTTCCTAATTAACTTAAGCCTATTTTATCTGCATAAAATTCGTTATAAGGGCTTGCTGCTTGTTTATTGAGAGTTTCAGCTATAATAGTTTTGTCCAGTCTTCGTTAATGCGTAACCAAGTATCGTCATAAATTGCCAATTTGAAGTTGTAATAACTCAAGACCTGTTCCTCAGAACACAAAACAACTTCGCATAGATGATAGGTACACGGTAGCCTAGAAAACCAATAAATATTGTTGTCCTGAGTTTAAAAGTAAGAAAAATATTCATTCATAAATGTTTGTAGTTTTGCCCACTTTACTAGCGCCTATATAAATTTCTGATTGCTTTACACGCAATTTCTCTTCATAGAAACCTTGTAAAACATTTCATTTAAAGACACTGCAAACTTCATTTTGTTATGTTGAACAGTTTAGCCGGAAGCGCAGTACAGCGGAGGCTATAGTACCGCAAAAACGTCGTATTTCGCTCCTACTGTTTTGACTGCCATCAGGTAACTCTTCAAGCTAGGCAATAATACTAGGTGGCATTGGAAAGCGCGGGAAATAACCATTCTAATGCAATAAAGTTCACAATCGTCTAATGAGCGCAGGAAGCACAGTGCGTCCGCAAACAATGACTAAAATGCCGAGCGCGTGCGCGTGCCGCCGGAGTGGGACGGCTACCTTAATACACTTAGTAAGTACAAGTAATTTCCCCTATGTTGTCCTTGGTGTCATTGTTTGTTGGCTTCTTAGGATATGCTTCCGTTTGCGATGTCACCCAGGGTTCACAATGCCTCAAACGTGTGTGCAACCACGCCTTCAACCAACAGGTGGTACATCGGGAATGTTTTGCAGCGCACGAGCAATTCACGGACACAAAAGAACACATGGGAAGACAGACGAGCGCTCGTCTGTCATCCCTTGTGTTCTTTTGTGTCCGTGTTGCTCTTGCGCTGCAAAACGTTTCCGGTGTGCAACCAGGAGACCCAAATCGCCACAACAGGTGGTGCTGCTACAACATAGTTTTACGGGTGGAGCCCACTTAATTGTGGCTGCTTGAAGAAGGAAAGAAAGAAAGGATGCGCTGGGGACACCTGAACAACTGCTAGTGTCCCTGCTTCAACATCATCAACCACCACCAGCAGGCCAAATTGAAGAAGCATAATAGAAAGTAAACTGCAGTGAGAACGAAAGACCGGTCATTTAGACTACTGTTCACGATGATGATGACTTATTCACATCCCCCTAAAACGGTGTCATGCTTGAGTTAATCTCGAATGCTATACGTGTTTTTATGGTACCATTATTTGTGTACATCTCCTTAATCTTTTTGTCTCTTCCTAAAAACTTATCTAAATTGTAACGCTACCTATGTCTGTAACGTATCCGGTCATATTAATCTTTTCCCTGCTTTATACTATCAGTACTCTAAACGTCTCTTGCTTATCTCGACAGTTGACCGGTTGATCCTTCATTCCACTTAAAACCAAAGCACATTTGGAAGGCGCACTATATCAATGGGTCTCACTGGGATAATCCATTCGCATTCCATTAGGATGTGCGGAGTGGTCTAAGGGTTCTTTCTGCAGCAGACACAGGCCTCATCTTGCTGCACACATTTGCTCCGGTATGTTCTTATCCTTAGGCAAGGAGCCCGAGCGCCAAATAACGAAGCACTACCCTTTGGTTACCGTACAGATTTTACCTCATAATCAATTTCTTTCCAGTCTTGTAAACCTCTATGGTTTCTTTTGTTCCGATAATTTGCATGCAATTTACTATTGGTTTCTCTCATTTTCTTTTTGATGACTCCAGGATGTCTATTCACACTTTCAGTTACCCTGTACTTGGTTGCCAACTTTCTTGACGTCTTAATGCCTCCATTCTTTACCCAAGGTATTGCGGTACAGATACTTGTGCACTTCAGTCGCCCATTTCTTTTGATTCATGTTCCCGAGAGTTTCTTCAAATCAAATTTCGTTCTGCGCTTCTCTGATTTCAAAAACCCTGGAGCTCAACTCGTTTCACCCTGCACCAGACAACGCGGATCAGATCATAAATATTGTGGCCCCAAAGTGCTCGATGTTTCATTATTGCTGCATTCCGCTTCCCCTTTAATTTCAGATTCTCTTGGTGGGTGCTTAAGTATTTTCTTCGTACATGCATACGCCGAGGTATACTTATATTCCTTTACTATAAGGATACTGCTCCAATTTGCTCGGGACATTTGGTGGACATATGGCACACGAAAAAAAAAAGATTCTGCATCGAGCGCCCCTCATCCTCACGTAAATCTGGGTATTTGTAGGACAACCGGGAATGCATTTTATATGTTCGCTGCAGACGGGAACGAAACAACACGATGGCCACTTTCATATGGCCCCTAACTTACCTACATACTGTAATACTGGCCTGCCGACAATTTCCTAAAAAACGATTCTGCATTGGGTTGTGCTATCTCGACACTGGGTAACCACATGTATAAGCCATTGTGAGCACTTCGAGCCGCATTAAAAGTTTAATAAAAATAACCTACTTTACAGTGTATCGTGTTCTATACTAGAGCTAACTAACGTCACCCCCGTTTTCACGCTGGGTCAGGCCGTTCACAGTATACGCGTGCAATCATCACTCAAACGTTGCATGGAATAAACGAACATTCATTTTTATTCATAGACCGCCATAATGAAACTGCAAGTGTACTCATGGAAGTTGCGCGCAATTCAGTCTCTGGGGTCATGAATGGAGGTGCCGATTCCTGGCTAGTTTTCTGCTTGGATACTCGCATCTATATACCATGGTAGGCAGCGCCTAGAATGTTGCTCAGTATCACATGCCAGAATGTTGTCCTTTCCACAATACCGGCAGGTCTTGCGTCGGACGCAGCAGTCGGAGAAGCAGTGTTCCTTGAGCTGTTTCAGCTCGGCCTGGAATAAGCAGCCGAAACGTGCGTTGACGCACAAAGTGACATGGCGGTGCAGCTGTTCCATGGAGAAAGTCAGGATCCTGAGCTCGAACTCGGCAAAGCGGGTCCCGTCCGCGGGACACACGCCGTCGTGGTGCATGGCTACGGTGCTGTCGAGTTGGTTTGGCTGTGCTTCCGCTGCTGCTCGGACGAAGGCGTCGTACTCACACAACTCACACAGGGTGTGGCCGCAGGGAAGCAGCACGGCCCTGGCAGGAACCACCGAGCAGCCGGCGCAGACGCGGACGCGTGGTAGTGGCTCCACGAACGTGATTGATCGCGAGTTGAGGAAGTAGCAATCGTACCCTTGGAGGACGTAGGTGGACGGACCGCGGTTCACGGTGGCGACGTGGCGCTGTCCCGAAGACCGCTGAGGATCGCGTCCGAGATGGTTGTCGCGGTCGTCGTTGGTGCGGCTGAACGTCGAGTGCGGCATGACGAAGTCAATTCTCGAGCGGCGGCGTATAGACGAGATTTGATCGTCACTGCGAATGGAGCAAGTCTGGCTTGGAAGAAAGTTGCGACGGTATTTATAGCCTGGCAGTGCTCACAGCAATACGCGTGCCAGGTTCGAGAGTGCCATGAGGAGCAGGAAAAGCGAGGCGGGTTCACGATACGTGGTACGCATTGGTTACGTCGCACGTGGGGAGGAGCTTCGAGACCGTCACGTGGTCGGAGGGGGTGTGGCCGACTGTGCGAACAGCGAAGGTGGCGGAAGAGATTTAGAGTACGGTGCAAATAAGCGAAGTGCTTTTCTGCATGAGACTAAAGAAAAGAACTCTCCTCTCCCCTTCCATATTTTATTTTTTTATTGTAACTCACTCTCCGTGCTTAATCCAAACTCGAAGGGCGCAATATGACACGTGGTGACCTTCTAGAGCGGTACTCCGTAGTTGTTTTATGTGAAATGCCCCTCAATTGGGCAAAGCGGAACGCTGGTAAAACATTGCCAAAAGTTCGCTTACCAACTTCTACAGAAACTGTTCTACGGCGCTTACCTTATTATAACAATAGCAACCGAAGAGTTGCAAGGAATGTCACCTTGCAACGAGTTCTGAGGTCGACGAGGTTCGGGATATGCATTGACAAAAAGGTCGACGAAACGTGGTCGTTCCTTTTCCCTTTTGTGCTTTTGTATTTGAAAAAGTAATTTTGTCACAGAAATAAGTATTGCGTCAGTACATGTTTAGCTAAAGTTTGGCAATGATCATGTCCACACTGGCCTTTGACTTCAGATTTGTTGCAAATGAACAGGCCTTGAGAACTGATTGAATTAAATAAAAGTAAAGGTTTCCAACAGAAATGAATTACAAGGAAAGCATAGTGGAACACACACCACATGATGCAGGTGTGTTGTGTTATCTTCCTTGGCCTCTAAATCAGTGTTTTCTTCCATTTTCCTTTTCTTTATCCGAACATCCAACGAGCTCAGGCAAACACTGTTCACTGGAGTTAACTATTAAATAGCAAAGTGTAGCGTACAGTAATTATTTAATATGGAGACTAGAACAACTCGTAATTTTTTAATTTTGCATGCTGAATTTTCGTGAACTTATTGTCCACCTATCTGAGTTATCTTGCTCAAACACTAGATTTTGTTTATATGCCACAACCAATTTTTACACATTATCTAATAAAAAAATTGAAAATTGCGCTGTAAATCATTTTATATATGAAGTGTCCGAAAAGCGGTAAGCATATTCAGAATTTCATAAAATATAGGTACAGCATGCATTGAGATCAAATGAGCTATAAAACTTCGCCTGCTCTGATAACCGTGCTTTTCACAATTGGAACAGTGATCCATGTACGCTGATGCTGCAATGCGGCCGTAATTGTTAAAACAATTTAAAATGCCCATTTCTTTGAACACTTTGATCTCCTCAAAGTTGCAATTGTGTTTATAATAGGCACGGTGTTCTTTATTCCTGGAATGATTTCTAACATGCTCATTGCAACGAGGAAAAATTAATTTTCGCGCAAAACATCAAACATAAAAGAAATATATTTTCTCAGAGTGAGTATTACGAAAACAATGCCGTTGAGGCAGTTCCACTACGACATGTAGCAGTCCCAAACAGTTGACTAGATTTGTAGGATCACTGAGTGTACACCAGGAAGCGGAATTATGATATTGGAGGCAGTCTCTTGAGTGGCTCTTGATAAAGGGTGCAAAATTAGGTGCGTCCACTTCAAGGGTCAGGGAACATTCTTTTCTAGAGGCGGGAGCTGCCCTTCGTAATTATGCAGAAATTTCCTTTTGATGTTCTCCCACACTCAATTCCTGGCCACTAGATGGAATGTGCTAGCTGGTGCCATTTAAGTTGCTTTACCAGTGCAGAAACTGTCGAAGCTGTCCTTTTTGCACTAGCCAGTACAGGTTTGGCACTTAATTACACCGAAATTAATATCCCTGGTTTAAGTATATGCGTTAGGCTATTCCATATTCGATACTTGCTGTTCTATTCCTAGCGTAGTTGCTATTTGATTGCGCTACGAAGTCCTTAGGCTTGCGATCGAATCCCGGCCGCTGCGGCCGCGTTTCGATGGGGGTGAAATACAATAACGCCCGTATACCGTGCATTGGGTGCACGTTAAAGAACCCGAGGTGGTCAAAATTAACTCGTAGTATCTCACTACGGCGTGCCTCATAATAAGGTCGTGGTTTGGGCAAGTAAAGCTCCAGAATTTATTTTTTATTCAATTCGTATTCAAAAATGCTGATTTCCACAACCATCTAATTCGTTTTGCTTGCATTCTTCAGAATTGAAAACAAGGAATATTTGAAAGAATTAGTATTACTTCATAACTGACTTGGTGTACGCGAAAATATGAGAAGGCGGCGGTGTAACTGTTTTCTGCTGTTACTAGGAAGCAATTTTGACTTGCTCTTCATTTTTTTTCATTCTTATTTTTTCTTTCGCGTTAGCCCTATTCCTTATCGCGGCACTGCCTATGTCGGCACGCAATGCGTTAGCAAACAGCGCGGTGCTATTGGCTGGAAGCAGCAGTCAACAACTATGTCGTCGCCTTGTCATATTTGCGTAATCACCCGAATGAGCCACTTCGTGGTTTGAATGCTTTTGAAAACCATTGTGAAGGCGTTGCTGTCGCGTTCGCGAAGCGCGTACGCCCGCTTTCACTTGGCATTCCTTTTCGCGTTGTGCGCCACTGCTTCGAATTGAAACACATATCGACTTTCACGAAAGATGCCCAGCTGCTTGCTATTTTGGAAAGGCATCGATGAAGATAAATCGCCGGTATCTCTTCAGTGTCAGAAAACGCAGCAATCGCCAGTCCCTCGAGGTGGTCATTGGCTCACGAACAAATCACGTGGCGAGGCCACCTTCCTTGAGTGCCACCGCACAGGGATGAGCTCTCTTTTTTTTTAGCAGAAGCACAACCGTAGTTTTCTTTCAGCCTCTCCTTATTGTGTTCTTTGTATCTGCCCAACAAAGGGAGCCCACGCCGCTACCAGCATTAGAGGCGCTAAACATTCTCGGAAAATGAAAGCCACTTGGAGGTGAACTTGGGTGGAGCTCATCGAATTCTTTGCTGCCTTGTTGGTCTGTCCGGTATACAAGCCAGGTTTCCCTCAATCTGAGAAGGGCATGGGTGATGCTACTTTCTTATTCACGCAATGAGCTGCTCACCCTCATGGTCATATGACAGCAACCAAGCCTAGGAAACGCCACCCGGAATGACGGCGCCATTGTTGTGCTTGTGAAGGGAAAGCATAAAGTTTGGCGCGCATTCAAGTTTCAAGTTTATTCATCAACGATGTCAGTTTTACATTGAAGTGTACGCAAAATGAGTACAGAACAAGGAGCCCCAAAGTTAAAAACTTTCAGGGGAACTCCCATACATGATTAAATTAGTGGTTTGATCACATCAATCCACTCATCAAACCGCATCAATCAGTGGTTGCGGTAACTTTACAGACAATTTGAAAAAGCAATGAACAGTACGAAAAACAAGAAATTATCAAGCTGCTTACTAATACAAAAATGGCAAAGAAATCTCCCGTAATAAACAAGCAATGCCAGTTAGTACAAAAAAAACTGGAGCAACATTACGTGTAGTATTATGCTGCCTCAATTAATATTATTATTACAATGACAACATTCATTGTTAGGATGAAGAGAGTTGTTGCATAAAATAATTCTCAACTGAGTTCTTCAATACATGCTCTGTGGGTGATGGTTTAATGGTATGTGGAATAAAATTCTCCGGTTTGATTCCTGCAAATGGCAAACATGGCAGTCGACGGTAATTTATTGTTCGACCCTACGCGGCTTGTATGCTGCGTTAAGTCTCTTGCCCATCCACGAAATATATTCAAGCAGCTGTGGAATAGATCTACAAAAACCTTAGGTTTTCACGTCCGCGCACTTGGAATTGTCTTATATATTACCCGCAAACAATAAAAAAGAATTGCTTTTCAAGGGTGGCATACAAAACGCCGAAAATCAAAATGACGAATTATCGGAATGCCGAAATTTAAAACACCGAAAATTCAAAAAGCCGAAAATATGAAAAACCGAAAACTTAAATTGCCGGAAACTCAAAACACCGAAACATCAAAATTCGGAAACATCAAATGATGGCATCACTTAGCTATAGTGGAAGATAAAGTATGCTATATAGTATATTTCTAATAGCCATGAAAGCTTCCGTTCGCATGGTTCAAGCTTTCAAAAAAGGAAAAAAATATATTTCTGCATATCTCATCGCATAGCAGAGCGATTCCTTGTTTACTGCATTTCAGACAGATAAGTTGTGTGCAATTCCTCGTAGAATACTTAGAACGTCGACATTGTACCGGTTGCCCAGAGCAGCTGCCAAATTATTTTCGCGTAACTTTTGCTTCTTGCTTTGTGAGCGGCGGGGTTGGCCTCTGATCGATCCCTCGATGTCGGCTTCGACTCTAGCTTGCTCCCTTTTCATGGTGGTGATGAGCCGGAAGACGGTTACGTGGTGTCCGCCAACCAATATCTCACATCATCGGTGCGATGCCTCAACGGCGTTGTTACCCGTTGGAAATCCGTTTTGAGCGAGGACAAGTACATTACAGCCGCACATTGCTGCTGCTCTTGTACTCTGAACACTGGGCAACGCTGTTTTTTTCTGCTGACCCATAAGAGCTGTCCGGTCCGACTGATATGGCTAGCTTTACAACATATAGAAAAATACGAAATTTTACATCAGTTTAATCTACTGATACTGGTGCCTTTGTAGGACGAGTTAAACAGGCTCGTGTCAGTGGAAATTAAGTGATCTGGCAGAAAGCGAACAAGTGGTAGTCACAAAGCGCGTCATTTCTTTTTCACGTGGTTTTCGGCGTTATGTCTTTTCGGCATTTCGTTTCAAAGGCACTTCAATTTTTCGGCATTTCAATTTTTCAGCGTTGTGAGGTTCGGCCTTTTCATAATTCGGCTTCTTGATTTTCGGCGTTTTGATAGGGACCCTCGTCGGTGGATGTTCATCTTGGAAAAGAGGAATACTGCGCAATAAAAACAGGAAAACATAAATATAAGTGGACAGGACGCACGCATACTCACAACTGAATTTTATTGGGTGAAATACGACATATATGCAGTGAACAAAAAATACCTCATCATGCTCAATGGCCATCCAAAACGCTGCCGTCACATTCTTGCGTCCACAAATTGCACCTCAAAATCAGCAAGTACCACGGAAGGATGGCTAACCCATACACGTTTTTTTTTTGCACGCCTCGAACTTTTTGTTCACGGTACATAAGTCATGTCATTGCATATGTCAATCTCTGGTAACCGAAATAGAAGCTGGTTGAAACAGTTCTTGATGGTACTGAGAGCAGTTGTCCACTTTTATTCGGTCCATGTCTGCGGTTAGCTACCCTCATGTATGAAACTGCCTGTCACTCTGGGACCCTATTCAAGTGGGAACAAATATGTTTCCAACCACAGACAATTGTTTTGAAATTTGAGGCTCCAGTTACGTTCAATCATTTTTCTCGTTGTTCACTGAGGTGCATATTTATTGTTATTTCCAATATCATTTCAAACACTTCAGAAAACCTTTTTCGAGGCGTTCGCTTTGCCAGGCGTCTGAAAACCTTGGTACGTGCACCAACTTTTGTCATTAATTCACATGAAACACGAGACAGCACTTTGTTCGAAGAACAGAATGCCATCGGAACATGGACGTGGCACCTGGGGCGTAGGACAAAGTAGTTGCATGATCCTGTCCCAACTATCACCGCCTGCCCATCCACGTACCCCCCCCCCCCCCAACCCTTTTTTCTCTCTAATGATGTCTTGCCGTCACGGCCACAAGGGAGAGGGGTCGGCTCTGCATTCACGTCTGGTAGCACCTTTGTTTTGTCGCGTGCCATTCTCGCGGCCCTTGCGCATTTGGTGTCAAATGGACAGCAGTTGACGTTCTGGATGCGCCATGCCAAATAAAATGTATATTTTTGGCAGCACATAAAATACCGGAAACATATTGTTTTATGTGATTCCCACGAAAGCTGAGGCGGTTGTCTGTACAAAATTTTAGTTCATACAGTAGAGAAATATCGTTAATTTTGAGGAATTAATAAACTGAGCCAAAAGAAAAAAAATATATCTAACACAGAACCATTCCCTACGAACCAGGTCTCCGAAATTTTTGATCGCCTTTCTTGTAGACTTCACACGCGGGTGAATTTCCCGAAGTGCACATGACAGTCCAATCTCATCCAGAAAGCATTATGATTGGACTGATAACTGTCACTCAGTGACACGATAAGTATGCGTATGTGCGTACGTAAAAAGTATTTATTATATGGGTTTGTTGTCAGTTGCTGATGTCCTCTTGCTTGGTTGTTTCGCTAAACATACTAGTCGTAGAACTCCATCATGGGACAGCAGCTATAAATCTGTAAGTTGCAGGTGTACTGTGGAGATAAGTTTTCCGGAAATGAAATACTAGTAGGGGTGTGCGAACATTCATAGCTTTGAACGAACGAATCTAATCAATGTACTGTTCATTTTGGTTTTCGAAACGAATAGTCATTTTTCGATTCGATTTGTCTTTCGCTGTATTCGATTCGGTGACAGAGGTTATTATTCACGCGCCTCCTATCAAATAGACAGCATAGTGCACGTGGTTAGGCTGCTTTATTGGGGTAGAAATTGCGCCCACTCCGGTGCGGTCCCGGGTTCGATGGCGCACCCGCTGGAGAGTCCGCTTAGCCCGCGCGAATAGTTTCGGAGATCCCGCCATTCGAGTTTCAGAGCCGCGGTACCGTGGAATGGTAAATGAAGTGGTTGCACAGAACGTTTGCTTTAGGAAATTCACACGCGCTCACTGCTGCTAGCGCTCATCGCGCCAGCGTTATGATTACGATGGCCATCGCAAGCACTCGCGCACAGCCTTGCACGCAACCTTCAGAAGTTGTCCATGTTTCGTCGACAACCGTTTTCGTGGCACAGGCGTTCAATACCAAGGTTTCCTATGGAATACGATCACATGATCTATACAAGAAGGGACGGCATAAACAGATTATTTGCTAAAAGTACTTTTTGTAATAGTCATCAATCTATATAATGTAAATTGTGCTCTGCTATCTGCCTTTTTGGCGCTGTGTATGCTTTCCTTTCTCTCTCTCTCTCAACGTTTTTCTGCTGAATTCGGAGACTTTTCGAGCGCACTGTGTCACTGTATTCTGTTGTGCACGCAATGGTGGAAAAGCTTCGCAAAAATAAATGGCAGAAAACTCTGCTCGATCGGCTGCCACTGCAGCGCAACAAGCAAACGGCAGTCACTGCAGTGATTTTCAAGGGTACGATGATCACTCAAAAAAGAAAGTGGGGGTGGGACCACTCTGCGAGTGCTATGATTACGCCGATGAATGGCATATATCTTTCAACGAGAAAAGCACCTACTAGAAATCACGTGTTTCAAAACTTCACTGGGCGTCGGAACATGTGACATTTGGTTAGCAGTGCACGGGTTGGAATGCAGTAGTACACGTAGCCATCAGCACTTCTCGCAGCAGTCTGAAAGGCTCGCTCATTGTTTTCTGCTAATCCTGTCGTTCAACCGGCGTCGCGTGCAATACGTCGAACACAACACCCTGCCACACACATCGCTCCTCACCACGTGGGGGAAGCAAGTTTCCCGATATCGTCGTACGAGCCTGCAAAATAGAGGAGGCGAGGGCAATTTGGAATTCTCCTTGGCACAATGGCACAATAGCCTAACCTGCTGGCTTGCTGACATGCACTCATGATGTACGATGCACGGCGCTTTCTTTCTTTCTTCCTTTCACATTCTTCTCCGGGCAGCCACAAGTAAGTGAACTCACGTAGTACTACATTGAAGACGTGGTTGCAAACGCGTGTGCTTGTAGGAATGTAGGGGAGGCGCCGTGACTAGACTGAGACCAACAATGAAACCAGGAGAAAGAATTCCCTGCGCGTTTTGCCCGCTTTGTAATGTTTAGTGGCGCCACATTTGACAAACGTTGGAACTGACGTGAAACAGCTTGATATCTTTTTTGCACAGATGGCTCCACCACCAAAAATTGCCCGTGTTATTTATTATTTATTGAAACTATTCTGTTTCAAGCACTGCTTAGTAAAACTTGTGAGTGCTAGCAATTACAAGACACTCTATGGTTCTAGTAATGTGCAACAATTCTTATGAATTAGCGCGTACATGAAAAAGAATGTCAATTAACACGGGCCTGGCAAGCAGATAAATTAGCCAAACTCACTCCTCCGCTGTAGATTTCCTAATTAACTTAAGCCTATTTTATCTGCATAAAATTCGTTATAAGGGCTTGCTGCTTGTTTATTGAGAGTTTCAGCTATAATAGTTTTGTCCAGTCTTCGTTAATGCGTTACCAAGTATAGTCATAAATTGCCAATTTGAAGTAGTAATAACTCACGACCTGTTCCTCAGAACACAAAACAACTTCGCATAGATGATAGGTACACGGTAGCCTAGAAAACCACTAAATATTGTTGTCCTGAGTTTAAAAGTAAGAAAAATATTCATTCATAAATGTTTGTAGTTTTGCCCACTTTACTAGCGCCTATATAAATTTCTGATTGCTTTACACGCAATTTCTCTTCATAGAAACCTTGTATAAGATTTCATTTAAAGACACAGCAAATTTCATTTTGTTATGTTGAACAGTTTAGCCGGAAGCGCAGTACAGCGGAGGCTATAGTACCGCAAAAACGTCGTATTTCGCTCCTACTGTTTTGACTGCCATCAGGTAACTCTTCAAGCTAGGCAATAATACTAGGTAGCATTGGAAAGCGCGGGAAATAACCATTCTAATGCAATAAAGTTCACAATCGTCTAATGAGCGCAGGAAGCACAGTGCGTCCGCAAACAATGACTAAAATGCCGAGCGCGTGCGCGTGCCGCCGGAGTGGGACGGCTACCTTAATACACTTAGTAAGTACAAGTAATTTCCCCTATGTTGTCCTTGGTGTCATTGTTTGTTGGCTTCTTAGGATATGCTTCCTTTGCGATGTCACCCAGGGTTCACAATGCCTCAAACGTGTGTGCAACCACGCCTTCAACCAACAGGTGGTACATCGGGAACGTTTTGCAGCGCAAGAGCAATTCACGGACACAAAAGAACACATTGGATGACAGACGAACGCTCGTCTGTCATCCAGTGTGTTCTTTTGTGTCCGTGTTGCTCTTGCGCTGCAAAACGTTTCCGGTGTGCAACCAGGAGACCCAAATCGCCACAACAGGTGGTGCTGCTTCAACATAGTTCTACGGGTGGAGCCCACTTAATTGTGGCTGCTTGAAGAAGGAAAGAAAGAAAGGAAGCGCTGGGGACACCTGAACAACTGCTAGTGTCCCTGCTTCAACATCATCAACCACCACCAGCAGCCCAAAGGGAAGAAGCATAATAGAAAGTAAACTGCAGTGAGAACGAAAGACCGGTCATTTAGACTACTGTTCACGATGATGATGACTTATTCACATCCCCCTAAAACGGTGTCATGCTTGAGTTAATCTCGAATGCTATACGTGTTTTTTATTGTACCATTATTTGTGTACATCTCCTTAATCTTTTTTTCTCTTCCTAAAAACTTATCTAAATTGTAACGCTACCTATGTCTGTAACGTATCCGGTCATATTAATCTCTTCCCTGCTTTATACTATCAGTACTCTAAACGTCTCTTGCTTATCTCGACTGTTGACCGGTTGATCCTTCATTCCACTTAAAACCAAAGCACATTTGGAAGGCGCACGTTATCAATGGGTCTCACTGGGATAATCCCTTCGCATTCCATTAGGATGTGCGGAGTGGTCTAAGGGTTCTTTCTGCAGCAGACACAGGCCTCATCTTGCTGCACACATTTGCTCCGGTATGTTCTTATCCTTAGGCAAGGAGCCCGAGCGCCAAATAACGAAGCACTGCCCTTCGGATACCGTACTTTGTAATCACTTTATTTCCGCCCTTTTAAACCTCTGTGGTTTCTTTTGTTCCGATTATTTGCATAAAATGTACTTTTGGTTTCTCTCACTTCTTTTTGATGACTCCAGGATGTCTATTCACACTTTGAGTTACCCTGTACTTGGTTGCCAACTTTCTTGACGTCTTCCACCATTCTGTGACCACGGTTTTGAAGTACAGATACTTGTGCACTTCAGTCGCCCATTTCTTTTGATTCATGTTCCCGAGAGTTTCTTCAAATCAAATTTCGTTCTGCGCTTCTCTGATTTCAAAACCTTGGAGCTCAACTCGTTTCACCCTGAACTGTCTTATTTGTTGTTTTTACCGTTGGCTTCTGTGGCCAACCGGCCTGCCAATCTTTGGTTAACATGCAACGCCGACAAGATATCCGATTTTAAGCACATAATGGCATTTGCAAACCTTAGCTCTGTAACCTTTACTCTTTAATAGGCAACACGCACCACCTCATAAATATTGTGGCCCCAAAGTGCTCGATGTTTCATTATTGCTGCATTCCGCTTCCCCTTTATTTTCAGATTCTCTTGGTGGGTGCTTAAGTATTTTCTTCGTACATGCATACGCCGAGGTATACTTATATCCCTTTACTATAAGGATACTGCTCCAATTTGCTCGGGACATTTGGTCGACATATGGCACACGAAAAAAAAAAGATTCTGCATCGAGCGCCCCTCATCCTCACGTAAATCAAATATCGGTGCCACACTGGGTATTTGTAGGACAACCGGGAATGCATTTTATATATTCGCTGCAAACGGGAACGAAACAACACGATGGCCACTTTCATATGGCCCCTAACTTACCTACATACTGTAATACTGGCCTGCCGACAATTTCCTAAAAAAGGATTCTGCATTGGGTTGTGCTATCTCGACACTGGGTAATCACATGTATAAGCCATTGTGAGCACTTCGAGCCGCATTAATAGTTTAATAAAAATAACCTACTTTACAGTGTATCGTGTTCTATACTAGAGCTAACTAACGTCACCCCCGTTTTCACGCTGGGTCAGGCCGTTCACAGTATACGCGTGCAATCATCACTCAAACGTTGCATGGAATAAAGGAACATTCATTTTTATTCATAGACCGCCATAATGAAACTGCAAGTGTACTCATGGAAGTTGCGCGCAATTCAGTCTCTGGGGTCATGAATGGAGGTGCCGATTCCTGGCTAGTTTTCTGCTTGGATACTCGCATCTATATACCATGGTAGGCAGCGCCTAGAATGTTGCTCAGTATCACATGCCAGAATGTTGTCCTTTCCACAATACCGGCAGGTCTTGCGTCGGACGCAGCAGTCGGAGAAGCAGTGTTCCTTGAGCTGTTTCAGCTCGGCCTGGAATGAAGCAGCCGAAACGTGCGTTGACGCACAAAGTGACATGGCGGTGCAGCTGTTCCATGGAGAAAGTCAGGATCCTGAGCTCGAACTCGGCAAAGCGGGTCCCGTCCGCGGGACACACGCCGTCGTGGTGCATGGCTACGGTGCTGTCGAGTTGGTTTGGCTGTGCTTCCGCTGCTGCTCGGACGAAGGCGTCGTACTCACACAACTCACACAGGGTGTGGCCGCAGGGAAGCAGCACGGCCCTGGCAGGAACCACTGAGCAGCCGGCGCAGACGCGGACGCGTGGTAGTGGCTCCACGAACGTGATTGATCGCGAGTTGAGGAAGTAGCAATCGTACCCTTGGAGGACGTAGGTGGACGGACCGCGGTTCACGGTGGCGACGTGGCGCTGTCCCGAAGACCGCTGAGGTTCGCGTCCGAGATGGTTATCGCTGTCGTCGTTGGTGCGGCTTAACGTCGAGTGCGGCATGACGAAGTCAATTCTCGAGCGGCGGCGTATAGACGAGATTTGATCGTCACTGCGAATGGAGCAAGTCTGGCTTGGAAGAAAGTTGCGACGGTATTTATAGCCTGGCAGTGCTCACAGCAATACGTGTGCCAGGCTCGAGAGTGCCATGAGGAGGAGGAAAAGCGAGGCGGGTTCACGATACGTGGTACGCATTGGTTACGTCGCACGTGGGGAGGAGCTTCGAGACCGTCACGTGGTCGGAGGGGGTGTGGCCGACTGTGCGAACAGCGAAGGTGGCGGAAGAGATTTAGAGTACGGTGCAAATAAGCGAAGTGCTTTTCTGCATGAGACTAAAGAAAAGCACTCTCCTCTCCCCTTCCATATTTTATTTTTTTATTGTAACTCACTCTCCCTGCTTAATCCAAACTCGAAGGGCGCAATATGACACGTGGTGACCTTCTAGAGCGGTACTCCGTAGTTGTTTTATGTGAAATGCCCCTCAATTCGGCAAAGCGGAACGCTGGTAAAACATTGCCAAATGTTTGCTTACCAACTTCTGCAGAAACTGTTCTACGGCGCTTACCTTATTATAACAATAGCAACCGAAGAGTTGCAAGGAATGTCACCTTGCAACGAGTTCTGAGGACGACGAGGTTCGGGATATGCATTGACAAAAAGGTCGACGAAACGTGGTCGTTCCATTCCCTTTTGTGCTTTTGTATTTGAAAAAGTAATTTTGTCACAGAAATAAGTATTGCGTCAGTACATGTTTAGCTAAAGTTTGGCAATGATCATGTCCACACTGGCCTTTGACTTCAGATTTGTTGCAAATGAACAGGCCTTGAGAACTGATTGAATTAAATAAAAGTAAAGGTTTCCAACAGAAATGAATTACACGGAAAGCATAGTGGAACACACACCACATGATGCCGGTGTGTTGTGTTATATTCCTTGGCCTCTAAATCAGTGTTTTCTTCCACTTACCGTTTCTTTATCCGAACATCCAACGAGCTCAGGCAAACACTGTTCACTGCAGTGAACTAGTAAATAGCAAAGTGTAGCGTACAGTAATTATTTAATATGGAGATTAGAAAAACTCGTAATTTTTGAATTCTGCATGCTGAATTTTCGTGAACTTATTGTCCACCTATCTGAGTTATCTTGCTGAAACACTAGATTTTGTTTATATGCCACAACCAATTTTTAAACATTCTCTAATAAAAAATTGAAGATTGCGCTGTAAATCATTTTATATATTAAGTGTCCGAAAAGCGGTAAGCATATTCAGAATTTCATAAAATATAGGTACACCATGCATTGAGAGCAAATCGCCTACTCTGAGAACTTCGCCTACTCTGATAACCGTGCTTGTCACAATTGGAACAGTGATCCATGTACGCTGATGCTGTAATGCGACCGTAATTGTGAAAACAATTTAAAATGCCCATTTCTTTGATCACTTTGAGCTCCTCAAAGTTGCAATAGTGTTTATAATAGGCACGGTGTTCTTTATTCCTGGAATGATTTATAAAATGCTGATTGCAACGAGGAAAAATTAATTTTCGCACAAAACATTAAACATAAAAGAAATATATTTTCTCAGAGTGAGTATTACGAAAACAATGCCGTTGAGGCAGTTCCACTACGACATGTAGCAGTCCCAAACAGTTGACTAGATTTGTAGGATCACTGACTGTACACCAGGAAGCAGAATTGTGATATTGGAGGCTGTCTCTTGAGTGGCTCTTGATAAAGGGTGCAAAATTAGGTGCGTCCACTTCAAGGGGCAGGGAACATTCCTTTCTAGAGGCGGGAGCTGCCCTTCGTAATTATGCAGAAATTTCCTTTTGTTGTTCTCCCACACCCAATTCCTGGCCACCCAGATGGAATGTGCTAGCTGGTGCCATTTAAGTTGCTTTACCAGTGCAGGAAACTGTCGAAGCTGTCCTTTTTGCACTAGCCAGTACAGGTTTGGCACTTAATTACACCGAAATGAATATCCCTGCTTTAAGTATATGCGTTAGGCTATTCCATATTCGACACTTGCTGTTCTATTCCTAGCGTAGTTGCTATTTCATTGGGCTACGAAGTCCTTAGGCTTGCGATCGAATCCCGGCCGCTGCGGCCGCGTTTCGATGGGGGTGAAATACAATAACGCCCGTATGCCGTGCATTGGGTGCACGTTAAAGAACCCGAGGTGGTCAAAATTAACTCGTAGTCTCTCACTACGGCGTGCCTCATAATAAGGTCGTGGTTTGGGCAAATAAAGCTCCAGAATATATTTTTTTATTCAATTCGTATTCAAAAATGCTGATTTCCACGACCATCTAATTCGTTTTTCTTGCATTCTTCAGAATTGAAAACAAGGAATATTTGAAAGAATTAGTATTACTTCATCACTGACTTGGTGTACGCGAAAATATGAGAAGGCGGCGGTGTAACTGTTTGCTGCTGTTACTAGGAAGCAATTCTGACTTTCTCTTCATTTTCTCATTATTTTTTTCTCTTTCGCGTTAGCCCTATTCCTTATCGCGGCACTGCCTAAGTCGGCAGGCAATGCGTTAGCGAACAGCGCGGTGCTATTGGCTGGAAGCAGCAGTCCAACAACTATGTCGTCGCCTTGTCATATTTGCGTAATCACCCGAATGAGCCACTTCGTGGTTTGAATGCTTTTGAAAACCATTGTGAAGGCGCTGCTGTCGCGTTCGCGAAGCGCGTACGCCCGCTTTCATTCGCATCCTTTTTCATGTTTTGCGCCTCTGCTTCGAATTGAAACACATATCGACTTTCACGAAAGATGCCCAGCTGTGTGCTATTTTGGAAAGGCATCGATAAAGATAAATCGCCGGTATCTTTTCAGTGTCACAAAACGCAGCAATCGCCAGTCCCTCGAGGTGGTCATTTGCTCACGAACAAATCACGTGGCGAGGCCACCTTCCTTGAGTGCCACCGCACGGGGATGAGCTCTTTTTTTTTTTCTTTAGCAGAAGCACAACCGTAGTTTTCTTTCAGCCTCTCCTTATTGTGTTCTTTGTATCTGCCCAACAAAGGTAGCCCACGCCGCTACCGCCATTAGAGGCGCTAAGCATTCTTGGAAAATGAAAGCCACTTGGAGGTGAACTTGGGTGGAGCTCATTGAATTCTTTGCTGCCTTGTTGGTCTGTCCGGTATACAAGGCAGGTTTCCCTCAATCTGAGAAGGTCATGGGTGATGCTACTTTCTTATTCACACAAAGAGCTGCTCACCCTCTTGGTCATATGACAGCAACCAAGCCTAGGAAACGCCACCCGGAATGACGGCGCCATTGTTGTGCTTGTGAAGGGAAAGCATAAAGTTGGGCGCGCATTCAAGTTTCTAGTTTATTCATCAACGATGTCAGTTTTACATTGAAGTGTACACAAAATTAGTTCTGCACAGGGAGCCCCAAAGTTAAAAACTGTCAGGGGGACTCCCATACATGATCAAATTAGTGGTTTTATCACATCAATCCACTCATCAAACCGCATCAATCAGTGGTTGCGGCAACTTTACAGACAATTTGAAAAAGCAATGAACAGTACGAAAAACAAGAAATTATTAAGCTGCTTACTAATACAAAAATGGCAAAGAAATCTTTTGTAATAAACAAGCAATGTCAGTTAGTACAATAAAAACTGGAGCAACATTATGTCTAGTATTAATGCTACGTCAATTATTATTATTACACTGACAACAATCAGTTGTCAGGATGAAGAGACTTGTTGCATAAAATATTTCTCAACTTAGTGCTTGAATACATGCTCTGTGGGTGATCATTTAAACGCTGTCGTGCGTTTGGGGGACTTTAATTCTAAGCGAAACCACCTTCTTTGTCCTAGGGTAAAAGGGATAACGAATTCGCTTTCAGGAAAGATGTAACATATCAAGTCGGCAGTACCTTAGTGGAAGGTTTACAACGGGCCAAAACGTCCACACCTTCTGCTACACACCTTTCAGATTCGGCATCAGGGGCACGACCTGCAACTTGCCTGACAAGCTCGTGCGGCGACTTCGAGGTTCTGAGCTGACTATCAGTTTTAGTGAGGCATTAGTGTACTTATGTGACTGGATTTTGTGCCTATTTTAATGCACTTTTGTGACTGAACTTTGTGTTGCTGTGTTTCTGAGATGACTTTCAGTATTAGTGTGACAAACAAGCACAAAGTACACAATGTAACTACGTCAGATTATGCATTTCCGTTTTTTTTTTTTTTTGCATAGCGATGTTTGTTATCAGCCAAAGTCACATTCTAATCCATCACATTTTCACTGTTTTTCATTAACAGTGTTTGTCGCGCGTTGCTTGGCAAATACTTATCGGCTGCCCTTACCGGCAGAATGTTTAAAGGACCCTGAAATAAAATTGTACAAACATACTGAGTCGGTAGCTTAGGTCCTTTTGACCATTAAGTGACGCATTGAAGTGCTCCACGTGAAGCGTGTAATTATTTATAGCATTTTAGGCATGTGCATCACCATCGATCGCACCGGCGCCGTTCCCCTGAATTTTCAGCCACTCCCTTACAATTGACGTAGTTAGCCCAATTGACGTCAGTTGGGAGAGCTATCCGATTGGTTGCGCAGGTGGCGTCATCGATAATATTTCCAACTTTATGGCGAACAAATGTTGTTCATTCAAGTTGGAATGCTGGTTAGTTTGTTTCTATAAGTAACCGGAAGAGAAAATACAACGACCATTTATCGTTAAAATCAAAGACTTCTGTTACAAAGCAAGTGTCACCTCCCTGCGCTATAAAGTTCTCTGTGTTGACCCGAGCTGTGCGGTGAGTGTTGGCCTCGAGCTTTCTCTTCGCGAGCATCATGGATCAACCTCGTTACATTGTGGGCTGCAAACCTAGCGATCGGCAGCATCTCAAGCCGCGACATCTTTCCCTCTGCAAGGCAGATTGCGAGCGGAGTGGCTGCAGTACATCGGGCTGTCGGTATCCGGTAGACACCAGTGCCTACGCATTTGCAGCCGTCAATTCATGCCGGAGGATTACTACCACATCAGAGAGTTTTAGCATGTCCGGTATTCCTGTAAACGAATGTGTAAACGTGGGCGACCTGCACGGTGCGGTGGCCTGGTGGCCCAGATCTCAACCAGACAAACACACAGCTAATGGAGCACTAACCAAATGAACTACGCTGTGCTGCTGGTGAAAATTTTCTTCGACATGGGCGTATTCGTGAATACATATACAATACAATGCTATAGCGGAGAGGTTGCAGAGGCTTCGAACGCTGGTTCCAAGACAACCTGAAGTAGACGACGTGACGTCACATCATGACGCCGAGCCAGTGAAGGTGGAGCTTATAGCCCCAATCACTCGGCGAACGACTTCAGGAAAAAAAGCGGGGTTGACGAGGAGAGTTACTTGTAATCTCCCATAGCCCTAGAAGCAGGAGAATTGCATCTACCGATGCAATTCTCCTGTCTGCTCTCCTTAGCTGTACAGAATTGCATCGATAGATTTGGAAGTATCGCCTTTATGAATGAAACAGGGGTGTCATGTAGTGGCTTTTTGGAGCTGCTCAGTTTTTTTCCTTCAGCCTACTTTTATTCAGTGGAACGGCCAGCCATTTAATCAGAAGGAGGGCATATCTGGCGGCTCGTACATCACCCCCATTCTGAGCGATTTTTTTATCTGAACTAGACAGAGGCCTCAGCGGTCGCCTTCATGAGTTTAGCATCACAAGAACTTTTAGGTACGTGGATGATTTTTTTAATTTTCCCTAACTGCATGTCTAGCTGTTTCAAGACGCTAGCTACAAGCGCACAACTTCATACGTCAAGGCTTATCACACCTTTAGTTTTAACTCATCAGTTGCGGTCTGACGGAAGCTTACGCTTCCTCGACATTGGGCTTTTATTCCGAGACAAACGTATATTCTGGAAATAATAACCTTGACCCAACAAGCCCCTGCTCCCCTATGCGTCAGCGCACTCAAAGCTGGTAAAGAGGCGCATCGCGAAGTTATGCCTGTCCAATTTTTATGCAAGTCTTGCCCGGAGCTTTTTTTTAAATTATTATATGGTATTTAGGTGATGTTGTCGCCTTTAATTGGCACCGGCTACCCCTTTTCACATAGAGATATGAAAGAAAAAAAACTAAAGATTGACTTCAAATCACAATAACATTAAGTCCAGTCACATACGTACACTAATGCCACACTAATACTGAAAGTCATCTCAGAAACACAGCAACACAAAGTTCAGTCACAAAGGTGCATCAAAGTAGGCCCAAAATCCAGTCACATAAGTACACTAATGCCTCACTAAAACTGATAGTCAACTCAGAACCTCGAAGTCGCCGCATGATCTTGTCAGGCAAGTTGCAGGTCGTGCCCCTGATGCCGAATCTGAAAGGTGTGTAGCAGAAGGTGTGGACGTTTTGACCCGTTGTAAACCTTCCACTAAGGTACTGCCGACTTGATATGTTACATCTTTCCTGAAAGCGAATTCGTTATCCCGTGTACTTTTATTCGGTCCGTGTCTGTGGTTAGCTACCCTCATGTATGAAACTGCCTGTCACTTTGGGACCCATTCAAATGGGAACAAATATGTTTCCAACCACAGACAATTGTTTTGAAATTTGAGGCTCCAGTTACGTTCAATCACTTTTCTCGTTGGTCACTGAGGTGCATATTTATTGTTATTTCCAATATCATTTCAAACACTTCAGAAAACCTTTTTTCAGGCGTTCGCTTTGCCAGGCGTCTGAAAACCTTGGTACGTGCACCAACATTTGTCATTAATTCGCGTAAAACACGAGACAGCACTTTGTTCGAAGAGCAGAATGCCATCGGAACATGGACGTGGCACCTGGGGCGTAGGACAAAGTAGTTGCATGATCCTGTCCCAACTATCACCTCCTGCCCATCCACCTACCCATTCCCTACCCGTTTTTCTCTCTAATGATGTCTTGCCGTCACGGCCACAAGGGAGAGGGGAACGGGTCGACTCTGCATTCCCGTCTGGCAGCACCTTTGTTTTGTCGCGTGCCATTCTCGCGGCCCTTGCGCATTTGGTGTCAAATAGCCAGCAGTTGACGTTCTGGATGCGCCATGCAAAATAAAAACATCTATTTTTGGAAGCACGCAAACCACACGAAACATTTTGTTTTATGTGATTCCCACGTAAGCTGAGGTGTTTGTCTGTGAACGAAATTTTAGTGCATACAGTAGAGAAATGTCGTTAATATTGAGGTATAAATAAACGGAGCAAAAAGAAAAAAAAAGATCTAACACAGAATCATTCCTTACGAACCAGGTCCCCGAAAGTTTTGATCGCCTTTCTTGTAGACTTCACACACGGGTGAATTTCCCGACACGCACATGACAGTCCAATGACATGTGGAAGGCATTGTGATTGGACTGATAACTGTCACTCAGTGATACGATAAATCTGCGTATGTGCGTAGGTAAAAAGTACTTATTATATGGGTTTGTTTCAACGCTTGCCATCTGTCAGTTTCTGATGTCCTCTTGCTTGGTTGTTTCGCCAAATATACTACAGTCGTAGAACTGGGTCGCATGCAAAATGCCGAAAATCAAAATGACGAATGCCGAAATTTAAAGCACCGAAAATTCAAAAAGCCGGAAATATGAAAAACCAAAAATTGTAAATGCGGAAAACTCAAAACATCGAAACATCAAAATGCCGGCGCATCACCTAGCTATAGTGGAAGATAAAGCATCTCGGCCAGATAAATGTTTCGCCGGCCTTGTACGATGTGCACGTGCTTTCGTCCTCTTTCCTAATAGCTATTGAAGGTTCCGTTCGCATGGTTCAAGCTTTAAAAAAAAAGGAAAAAATATATTTCTGCATGTCTCATCCCATATCAGAGCGATTCCTTGTTTAATGCATTTCAGACAGATAAGTTGTGTGCAATTCTCGTAGAAAACTTATAACATCGAAATTCTTCCTGTTGCCCAGAGCAGCTGCCAACGCTTTTCGCGTAACTTTTGCTTCTTGCTTTGTGTGAGCGGCGGGGTTGGCCTCTGGCCACTCCCTCGATGTCGTCTTCGACTATAGCTTGCTCCCTTTTCATGGTGGTGATGAGCCAGAAAACGCTTACGTGGTGTCCACCAACCAATATCTCCCATCGTCGGTGCGATGCCTCAACGGCGTTGTTGCCCCTTGGAAACGCGTTCTACGCAAGGGCATGCACATTCCAGAGGGATGGCGGGAATACCGGTGTACCTCGTATGATCACGGCGGTGTTACCTCCGGCAACACGGCGGAGTGATTTCCCAAGCATGTAGTTGTCCTCCCACCATCCAAGCAGTTCGGAGGCTTCTTGCGGGAAGAGTGGTTTTAAGGACGCATAAGCATCTCGTACTTCTTCGGTGCGCAAGAACGAAAGGGCTGCACGCTGACTCACCTTGATGGCGAAGCCACCTATACATCATTTTTCTAGAGCACTGCCAGTCCTAGGTGCTGCACTCTCCTCCATACTGATTGGCACAAGTGGAACAGGCAACCATGCACATCCGACAACGGGAGAAACGACCGAATAGCGTTGATCGCTGCCAGTTTGAAGTCTGTACCAACAGTTTTTGGATTTAGTGCAAGTCCCATATCTGCGGCGAAGTTGAGCACTTCTTAGAAAAGCGTCTCGTATGCCATCTGGGTTCGTCGAGACATTAGGCAGTAAATAAAAGGGAACACACGGCCATGAAGATAACCGTGAATTGTGTATAACTGTTCAAAGAGCTGCGACACAGTCTTAAATGTTCCATCCATGAGCCGCATCGGAGCGTCGTTCAATTTCCTCAAGTTAGAAAAATACGACATTTTACATTAGTTTAATATACTGATACTGGTGCCTTTGCAGAACGAGTTAAACCGGCTCGTGTCCGTGGAAATTAAGCGATATGGCAAAAAACAAACAAGTGGTATCATAAAGCGCGTCATTTCATTTTCACGTGGTTTTCGGCATTTTGATTTTTATCGCATTTCGTTTCTTAGGCATTTCAATTTGCCGGCATTTCAATTTTTGTGCGTTTTGACGTTCTGCCTTTTCATAATTCGGCTTCTTGAATTTCGGCGTTTTGATAGGGACCCCGTAGAACTCTATCATGGGACAGCAGCTTTAAATCTGTCAGTTGCAGGTCTACTGTGGAGATGAGTTTTCCGGAAATTAAATACAAGTAGGGGTGTGCGAACATTCTTAACATTGAACAACGAATATAATAAGGTACGGTTCAATTTGGTTTTCTAGTTGAATAGTCATTTTTTGATTCGATTTGTCTTTGGTTGTATTCTATTCGGAGACATAACTTATTCGCGCACACCCTATCAAATGGACAGCATAGTACACATGGTTAGGCTGCTTTATTGGGGTAGAAATTGCGCACACTCCCGTGCGGTCGCGGGTTCCATGGCGCACCCGCTAGAGAGTCCGCTTAGCCCGCGCGAATAGTTTTGGAGATCACGCAATTCGAGTTTTAGAGTCGCGGTACCGTGGAATGGCAAATGAAGCGGTTGCACAGAACGTTTGCTTTATGGAGTTCACACACGCTCACAGCTGCTAGCGCTCATCACGTCAGCGTTATTATTACGATGGCCATCACCAGCACTCGCACACAGCCTTGCACGCATCCTTCAGAAGTTGTCCTTGTTTCACCAACAGCCGTTTTCGTGACACAGGCGCCCAATACCAAGGTTGCCTACGAAATACGATCACATGATCTATACAAGCAGGGACGGCATAAACAGATTATTTTCCAAAAGTAATTTTTCCAATGGTCATCAATATATAATGTAAATTGTGCACGTGCTCTCTGCCTTTTTGGCGCTGTCCATGCTTTCCTTTCTCTCTCTCTCTCAACGTTTTTCTGCTGAATTCGGAGACTTTCGACCGCATGTGTCACTGTATTCTGTTGTGCACACTGTTGGGCACGCACTGGTGGAAAAGCTTCGCAAAAAGAAATGGCAGAAAACTCTGCTCGATCGGCTGACATGCAGCGCAACAACCACACGGCAGTCACTACAGTGATTTTCAAGGGTACGATGATCACTCGAAAAAGAAAGTGGTAGCGGGACCACAATGCGAGTGCGATGATTACGCGGATAAATACGACATATCTTTCAGCGAGAAAAGCACCTACTGGAAATCACCTATTTCGAAACTTCACTGGGCGTCGGAATATGTGACATTTCGTTAGTAGTTCACGGGTTGGAATGCAGCAGGTCCCGCAACCATCAGCACTTTTCACAGCAGTCTGAAAGGCTCGCTCATTGTTTGCTGCTGATCCTATCATTGAACCGGCGTCGCGTACAATAGTCAAACACTGTACCCTGCCAGCCACATCGCACATTACCACGTGGGGGAAGCAAGTTCGAGCGTACAAGCCTGCAAAATAGAGGACTGGGCGAGGGCAATTTGCACAATTGGCACACTAGCCTAACCTGCTGGCTAGCTGACATGCACTCATGATGTGCCGTGCACGGCGCTTTCTTTCTTTCTTTCTTCCTTTCACATTTTTCTCCCCGCAGCCACAAGTAAGTGAACTCACGTAGGACTACATTGAAGGCGTGGTTGCAGACACGTGTGTTTGTAGGAATGTGGGGGAGGTGCTGTGACTAGACTGAGACCAACAATGAAACCAGGAGAAAGAATTCCCTGCGCGTTTTGCCCGCTTTGTAATGTTTAGTGGCGCCACATTTGACAAACGTTGGAACTGACCTTAAACAGCTTCATATCTTTTTGCACAGATGGCTCCACCACCAAAAATTGCCTGTGTGATTTATTATTTATTGAAAATCTTCTGTTTCAAGCACTGCTTAGTAAAGCTTGCAAGTGCTACCAATTACACGACACTGTATGGTCCTAGTAATGTGCAACAACTCTTGTGAATTAGCGTGTACACGAAAAAGAATGTCAGTTTGCACGGACCTGACAAGCACATAACTTAGCCAAACTCACTACTCCCCTGTAGATTTTATAATTACGATAAGCCTATTTTATCTCCATAAAATTCGACATAAGGGCTTACTGCTTGATTATTGAAAATTTCAGAGTTTCAGCTAGAATACTTTTGTCCAGTCTTCGGTAATGCGGACCAAGTTTAGTCATATATTGATAATTTGAACTAATAATACCTCACGAACTGTTCATCAGAACAAAAAACAACTTCGCATAGATGATAAGTAAATGGTAGCCTCGAAAACCACTAAATATTGTTGTCCTGAGTTTAAAAGGAAAACAGATCATCATTCATAAACGTTTGTAGTTTTGCCCACATTTTTTGCCTATATAAATTTCTGATTGCTTTACACGCAATTTCTTTTCATAGAAACCTTGTATAACATTTCATTTAAAGACACAGCAAACTTTATTTTGTTATGTTGAACAGTTAGCCGGAAGCGCAGTACAGCGAAGCGTATAGTACCGCAAAAACGCCGTATTTCGCTCCTACTGTTACGACTGGCGTCAGCTAACGCTTCAACTAGGCAATACGTAATGCTAGGTATCATTACAAAGTGCAGAAAATAATATTTCTAATGAACAAAAGTTCACAATTGTCCAATGAGCGCAGGAAGCACAGTGCGTCCGCAAACAACGACTAAAATGCCGAGCGCATGCGCGTGCCGCCGGAGTGGGACGGCTACCTTAATTCACTTAATTAGTACAAGTAATTTTCCCTATGTTGTCCTTGGTGTCATTGTTTGTTGGCTTCTTATGATATGCTTCCTTTGCGATGTCACCCAGGGTTCACAATGCCTCAAACTTGTGTGCAACCACGCTTTCAACCAACAGGTGGTACATCGGGAACGTTTTGCAGCGCAAGAGCAATTTACGGACACGAAAGAACACATGGGATGACAGACGAGCGCTCGTCTGTCATCCATTGTGTTCTTTTGTGTCCGTGTTGCTCTTGCGGTGCAAAACGTTTCCGGTGTGCAACCAGGAGACCCAAATCGCCACAACAGGTGGTGCTGCTTCAACATAGTTCAACGGGTGGAGCCCACTTAATTGTGGCTGCTTGAAGAAGGAAAGAAAGAAAGGAAGCGCTGGGGACACCTGAACAACTGCTAGTGTCCCTGCTTCAACATCATCAACCACCACCAGCAGCCCAAAGGGAAGAAGCATAATAGAAAGTAAACTGCAGTGAGAACGAAAGACCGGTCATTTAGACTACTGTTCACGATGATGATGACTTATTCACATCCCCCTTAAACGGCTGGTGATCGAGCCTGCTTGAGTAATCACGAATGCCTAATATTTTTTTCTCTTTCTAAAAACTTGCTCCTTCCTTA